>NC_056726.1:1908538889-1908691389 GCF_019279795.1 Protopterus annectens
TATGTTTGCACCAGATTAAATGTGATCCATGAAGGCGAATTGCCGAGGTACCAGATCGCTGTGAATAAAGAAATTACTGGTGAAGTGCTGGTGATTTGTGTTTTCTACAAAATTTGCTGGTGTGGTGTTATTTGATGCCTTCTGTGTGGAGTCTGCATGTCCTCCCCGCGGTTGGGTGGGCATTTGAAAGACATGTGTAAATGGGTGTGCCTTAATTGAAGGTTGAACGTTGAGCTGGCACCTCGACGTTCGTGAAAAGTCTACTGCCAATCATTAGCAGACCAGAGTTCCGCTGTGGCGTCCCCTAACCGGGAAAAGCAAAAAGACAAACAACAACATACAAAATGTCTTAGAGACTACATGCCTCAGATTACTGCTCAGATTAGAGAAGAATGAACACCATACATAGATAGGACAGAGCTGCATGTTCATGTTGTCACTCATTGTACTACATCTGAAATGAACACACATGTACAAACAATTCAGAATTGTACAAGTGTCCCATGTCTTGTTAATACTGTGTGTGATTTTGGACATGTTTGTATGTGCAATGATTTTTATTCCTGCTGCAAAGCTGTTTCTGTGGAAAAACTGGGATAAGATACCTCTACTGTGTTTTGTAGGCTCATTGGTGTAAGAGTTTATATTCAAACTTGTGTAAAAATATTTCATGCATATTAACATTTATTTTGTAATGTTGTTTATTTCACATATTCTTTTTTTATTTTTTTTAGTACCAGTGTTTGTGCAGTGTGCTGCTTAGGGCAAACATGGGAAACATAAAAACAATAAATGTCATGCAATGCACTTCTGTGATAGGCAATAGACAAACTGTACCTGTAAACCATTTTGTGTGTAGCACATCTGCTGAACATGGTGATCCACACAGTATATCCTATCTGTAGATTATGGCTCAAGTCCTACATTTGTCTTTTAAGAAGGAAACATAAGAAGCACTGCTCACAAGTATAAAACAAAGTAATCTTTGCTTGTCATGTTTGTGCATCACTTACTGTTGCACAAACCTGGATTAATGGCACACACAAAGTATACTGAACACATGCAAACAGGATGCAGACACTTTTGATTTCAAAAAGGATACATTGTTGCATCTTTTGTTTCACATTGTGCAAACCCATTAAGTGGTCTCACATGCTGTTTAGCAACCTTCTCCAACACCTGTAGACATGAAGCAGACTGTAAACAATTTCAAAATGGATATATTCTAGCAAGTAATTGTGGCCCCACACAAACACGGTATATTGTTTGGGTTTGTGCACTACCAGTAAACAAGAAAACATACATTGGTGGGAATCATTCTTTGCTATTGCTGTTTTACCTGTTTGGACATGTCTGGTGGTAGAAGGGAATATGCCCAATTTAGGGTACAGAGGTAGGGTGTTGAGCAGTCTACAATCTTCATTGGACTCCTTGTAAAGTGTCACACTTGAAGGGTCTTTCAGTGGGACTATACCACTTCCCAGTACAAGTCTGAGGAATGGAATTGTCTAGCCAAAGCTGTCTCCAGTGTGACTAGCAAACCACTCACTGGAGAACAGTGAAAGCATAATTTTAATGACTTGAAAATGTGCAAGAGGGATACACTCAACCAGTGGCTGGATGAGTTCAAGACTGCTGACATCCCACAGTTGTGTAAGTATACATATACAGAGAAATAAAACTAGATATGTAGCTGCATATATGCAAGATTGGTATGCTTAATGTTGTTCTCTTCTTCTCTTCTTATTATTCCAGTCAACTAAGAGATTATGGTGAATAGAGGTGCCCATGCTGAGAGTCTAGAGAGAATAAGGGAAGCAAGGGGTATGCATGCAGCACAACAGAGCTGTTATTTAGCTAAAGTATTGCTCTTATATACACTTGCAGGAAAGTCAGCATGCATATCCTAACTGTAAAAGCAAGCATGCATGCTTCAGTCTGCAGCACAAGCCAATGGTAGGAGTCAAGTCTAGTACTATAGTCAGATGTTGTGGCTATAAAAACCACAAGTAACACATACAATGGTATGGCAAAAATGTCCTTCTGTTAACTTAATCTGTATAACTGGACAAAGCATATGTGCAATATGTGCACATTGCAAGGATTACTTTGAGCAGTTCTTGCTTACAGTGTGTAGTTGTTAAGAAGTATACTTAAATGTAAAAGTAGAGATACAATACTTTATTATTGTGATAATGCATTGTATGTCACATAAAATGTTACTAATTATATATTTTTCTATTACCCCAACCTTTGTCTCTGTTTTTTTTTTCATTGTGTCATCAAAACATTTTTATGTCATCCATCTGTGACAAATCATGAAATGTTTACAGAAGAGGGAGATAGGCCAACCCACATGGCTCAGCCTTACTCCACTCCACTGGCTCCTGAACTAACACCCATCACATCTGGGACCCAACCTGGCAATACTGCCTCTGCTGCCCCTGCAATACCCAGTCCCTCTACATCAGGTAGCACTACCCTGCCAGGTGGTGCTGTGGTACCCACTGGGAGTAGTGGCGGAGGTGGGGATTTTATCACCCAACAGGAGATGCCAGTGTTGGTACCCAAGGTAGTGCACAGCACCATTGGTGCATGTCTACAACAGATGGAGAGGCTGCTCTCGCTAATTGTGTCTAGGAGAAGACTTCAAACACTCCAACTGCCAGCTGAGTAAGGACAGTGATGACAGTCCTGTGGGTGAGGAGTAGATTCTCACTGTCCCCATGTTTGATGGGCATAAACATCTGTTGTCCTCTCCCTAACCTCAATCATGGTGTCCCCCAACCTGTTGTGGTCCTCACCATCCCTGTGTCTTATGTTGTTTGTCCTGTTTGTTTGCATCTGCTTCCTCACCTACCATACTTGCCTGACACAGAAATACCAAAGTCCCTTAGCTAGCATTCCTCTCATGCTGAAGTAAAGAAAAAATGTCAAGTCAAAGTCAAAGAAAACTTTATTGTCATTCAGAACTACACAGCAGTGTAGCTGAATGAAATTACAATCCTTCATTCTCAATGCAGGAAACAGTTGCACATATAGACAGAGAAAATTTAATAAAATATCACAGTAGAAATTTAATTAGTAGCAATTAATAAGTAAAGTAGGACAGCAGTGACCCACACCCATCCCAGTACAGGAGACAAGAAAGACAAGGAACAAAATGAAGGCAATATTGTCAATGTAAAATTAAAACATTAGTAGCATATCTATGATTATACTGAATTATTGCACAGTTTGTATATTGTACTTTACAGTCCTTCAGTGTGGTAGGTGAGCTAACTTAGTAATGCACTTGGTTATTACACATCCATAAAATAAGTCACCTGATAGGCTAGATAAGTAACAAAAGTAGTTGAGTGTTTCAACAGAGTCATGGTTCATTTTTCCCAAGAGTTCAACAGTCTAATAGAGAGTGGAAAGAAACTGTTATTTAGTCTGGTGGTCTTACAATGCATTCTTCTGTATCTCCTGCCTGTGGAGAGGCAATTGTACAGACCATTGATAGGATGCGTTGGATCTCCAGAAATATTTTTGGTCTTGTGGATGCACTAGCATTTGTGTAGGTCTTACAGAGATGTAGGGGAGGTGCCAATGATTCTTTCTGCCTACCTTGCAACTCTCTTGAGAGCCTTCCAATCCTGATTGTTACAGCTCCCATACCAGACTGCAATGCTGTTTGTCAGGGCACTTTCAATGGGGTCCCATAAATGGTCTGAAGTATGGAGATTGGTAGTTTTGCCTTCCTAAGTTTCCTTAGAAAGTTCAAGCATTGCTAAGCTCTTTTGACCTTGCTGGATACATAAACTGACCAGGATATGTTCTCTGTGATATGAGCATCCAAGAACTTTGTACTCTTGATCCTTTCCACTGTCATCCTTTTTATCACTAGAGGTTTGTGTGGTACTTGAGATCTTCTGAAATCAACAATCAACACCTTTGTCTTGCAGTCATGTATCATCAGAGTGGAAAGGAGAGGGCTTAAGACACACCCTTGTGGTACTACTACTACTCCTGTGTTCAAGATGATACTTCTGGAGCTGTTGTCTCCCACATGAACCTTTTGAGGTGTTTCAATATGGAAGCTCAGAATCCAGTTGCATGAATGAGAGTCTATGCCCAATTAAAGTAGCCTTGATATCAGATTCTGAGAGATGACAGAGTTTAAGGCATAACTGAAATCAATGAATAGCATTCTTGCATAGCAGTTTTTGCCTTCTAAGTGGTTCAGTGTTTCATGGACAGCTAGTGAGATGGCATCTCCTGTACTGCGGTTTGCCCTGTATGCAAATTGCAGTGTGTCCAGTGTCACAGGTAAGATTTAGGCCATATGATCTTTGACCAGCCTCTCCAGGCACTTCATTATGGTCAATGTTAAAGCAACTGGTTGGTATTCAATCAGGGTTGTTGGCTGTGGTTTCTTTAGTAGAGGAATAATAGTCATCTCCTTGAAGCATTTCATAACACTGGCTAGATGGAATGAGGTGCTGAAAATGTCAGTGAGTACTGGAGCCATTAAAGTTGCACATTTCTTTAGTACCCTGCCCCATGGTGTTGTCAGGGCCAGCTGATTTCCTTGAGTTGACACGTTTTAGTGTTCTGGCAACATCGATAGTATTGAAGCTCAGCACAGCTGCACCCTTATCTTCAGGGATTCTGCATGCTGTTGTTTTGTTGTCAATATCAAATCTACTAAAGTATTTGTTCAGTTGGTTCAGAAACACAATGCTATCATCACATGAAGCTGATGTAGGCTTGTAGTTGGTAATGGTTTAATTTTCTTGTCTCACCAAAAAATGGCACCTGTCCCACAAAAAAATAAATATTGTCCTGTACATAGCTCTCCATTTTGCACATGTCTTCTTGACACCCTTGATTCCAGCCATTTGTCTATACAACATGATTCTGTTTTTGTCACACCTCTTAGTTGAGGTGACAGTCCAAATTCAGCTAATATTCTGTACATATTTTCATTTTACACTGTTGAAAAAGTGGATAGCTATGGATCTTTCCTATCTCCCTCTTGCACATTCCTATATTGCTTTCTCTTTGTTCTTCCCCCTGCTTCACCCCCATTTAATCACTTTCCTATCAACACTATTTAACACCTTTAATCTGGTCAAAAAATAGAATGATACAGAACACACATAAGTGAAAAAAGAGAAATGGAGGTCATCGCTTTTTTGCCTCTGCATTTGTGCAAAGTATGGTATAGTGTACCAAGCTATCCAATGGTGAATGGCTCTTTATTGGTGCAGTTACTCCCACACAATGCTGCTTAAACACATTGGGTTAAGGTAACACACAGCGAATGTAGAATAAAGAATTATATCATTGCAGTTCACATACATATTTAAAGCTATTAGATGCACATGGATTTGAACCTTATATAATTTGGGCTACAAAAGAAATACATCAATGCATTTACACCTGCTGTCCCATAGTCAGTTAGGCAGCAGGTGTGTTCCTTACACTCAGTACAATACTCACTGCTGATTGATCTGCCTGTCTGCTTAATGTGTTTGTGCAGGGATAAGCAGACCAATAGAACTGTGTATTTTGCATGTGCAAACACTTTGCCATCAAACATGCAAACCCACTACTCAGAACTGTATTATGGGAAGTGCACAAGAGCATGTATTACTTATGTTTACTGTCCATTTAGACTTCACCCATTGTAAGTATATGTAAAAATACAAAGCAAAGCCTCTTTCTAAGGAAAGAACACATATTTACACTGCAGCTATCTGTTACCTGCACTCATACACTTGAAACTTGATCTCTCAGTACTTGTTCACAAATATATCAACTGTACTACAGAAATAAATAAAAATGCTTTCTTGTATACCATGCTTATCTTTATACTGACAATACACATTCATATTTTTCAATAATTGTAGTAATGTGAACAGATATTTGCAAATAGTTTGCAAAGCTGTCTTTTTAAGGTACTTCATGCACATTGGAAACACTACATTTTACACACTCCTCAATCTAGTAACATGCATATCTTTAATTTCTTCATAGTTGTACATGGCCTCCCAACATCTTCTCTCAAACATCCATTACTGATGTCTTCCACAGTAAATTGGCCTGTAGCCATGTAAAGGACAGAATTGTGCTGTTGCACTTGCGTTAAGTACTGATCTTTCTAGTCTGTGTAGTCAGTAGGTAGGGGTTCTAATCTCACTGCAGTCAACTGGTGTGTGTGTCTCTGTATCTAGTCAGAAAAGCATGATTGGCTATCTTACAGTCATCACTACAATCCCATTGAGTACCAATAATTTGACAGTTGCAAATGCCTACACATCCATTTCATTCAGGCCTCCCAACAGCTTCTTTCAAATACCCAGTGATGATGATGATGTCTACTGTAATTTGTCTTGTAGCCTTGTAAAAGTCTAGTCTATGTATGTTGATAGGTAGGAGTTCTAATCTCACTGTAATTGTGTGTGTGTGTGTTTGTGTGTGTGTGTGTGAGTGTGTGTCTGTGTGTGTGTGTGTGTGTGTGTGTGTGTGTGTGTGTGTGTGTGTGTGTGTGTGTGTGTGTGTGTGTGTATCTGTCAGTCAGAAGAACATAATTGTGTATCTTGTAGTCATCACTACAATCTTATGGAGTGCTGATATTTTGTAAGTTGTGCATACCTATACATCCATTTCATCCAGGCCTCCCAACAACTTCTCTCAAGCATCCAGTGATGATATCATCCACTATAAATTGTCCTGAAGCCCTGTAAACGTCAGATTTTTGCTGTGTTACTTATATTAAGTCCTGAGTTCTTTAGTCTATGTACTTAGATAGGCGGGGGGTTCTAATCTCACTGCAGTCCACTGGTGTGTGTGTGTGTGTGCGTGTGTGTGTGTGTGTGTGTGTGTGTGTGTGTGTGTGTGTGTGTGTGTGTTTGTGTGTGTGTGTATGTTCACTTAGTTGACATTAGAGAGCATTTTACACCAGCATATGATGCTATTACCATCTTCTCTTCACCAGACACTGCTGATGTCATCACTTATAAAGTGTTGTCCGATACTCTCCAAGTCAGACTTGTTCTATAGTGCTTGCATTAAATACGGAGGTCTCTAGTTGGTGTACTTAAGTAGGTAGTGGTTCTGTCCTCATTGTAGTCTACTGATGTCTGTGTGTTTGTTCACTTGGTTGACATTAGAGAGAGCATTTTACACCAGCATGTGGGACACTGCTATTACCAGCTTCTCCTCACCAGGAACTGCTGATGTCATCACTTATAAAGTGTTGCCCAACACTCTAACTCAGACTTGTGCTGTAGTGCTTGTGTTAAATATAGATGGCTCTAGTCTGTAAACTTAGATAGGTAGAGGTTCTGTTCTCACTGCAGGCAGCTGGTGTGTACGTTTGTTTGTTCACTTGGTTGACATTAGAGAGAGAACTTTCCACTATGTGGGATACTGCTATTACAATCTTCTTCTCACCAGACTCTGCTGATGTCATCAGCTATATCTGCCTCTCAAGCATATTCTGTTAATGTTACAGGCTAGCCTAAGATCCCTAGAGTGAGTGACTCTTGTTCCATTAGATTTGTGGATGTGCATCATTTCCATCAGGGCAGGGTCAGAGAATGGCCTGTAGGCCAGATACAAGTCATCTCTCAGCAACCTATATGATACAAAGAACAGTCACATGGCTTTCAGTCTATCCACATATGTCATGGCATGGTTTGTAGGCCCTGTATTTTCTTTGTGAGAAACCCAAGTGGTTTCTTCAGCTGCTGCAGGTGTCTGCTGAGGTATATGAAAAGGTGAGCATTGTACTCTATTAGAGATCTGATGATGGTTGAATATACTGTTGTTATTATATCCTCAGACCTGGATGCTATGCCCTAACTTATTAGCTGCATGACACAGAAGGCTTTCCTTACCACTATTTAAAAACTTGGTGGTCAAAGTTCAGATTGCTATCTACCTGTGTTCACAGTTCTTGCACCACTGGATTTGAACCAGTGGGGGGTCAATATTGTAATTAGGGGGAATTCCACTTTCCCAAAAGCAATAATACTGTAATTAGGGGGAATTCCACTTTCCCAAAAGCAATAATAATGTTACTCTTTTGCTTTTAGTTTTAGACCGTGGCTTTGGCACCAATCATTTGTCTTTGTTAGCAACTCCTGTAATATGTTAACATCATTGGGGGACTCAATGATTGCACACAATTTGCAATCATCTGTAAAATCACCAGCAAGCTTGGTAAGCCATAGGCCTTGTACTTTAGCCTGGTCTTCTGAGAAATAGATTCTGAACAATAAAGGGCTCAGCAGAGATCCTTGTGATATGCCACTGCTGATGGCTGTACTGGTAAAGGCTGAGTCACCAACTTTGACAATATGTGTTCTGTTGGTGAGCTAAATGACAATCCATCTAGTGACATAAGGGTTACTCCCTAGATTTTTTTTTAATTTTTGCAAGTTTTTTTTTTTTTGTTTCTAATACCATGATGGGAATGGACCTGATTCCTAAGGCAAAGTATGATTAAAGTTCATGAAATTAGTATTTTATTCAATCTTTGATATTACTCAGAAGTGCTCTTTGTAGCACCTGCAATGTCCCCAGTAATGACTCCTGCAATTCATGGAGTTACATGTATCAGTAACATATCTAAGTATGATTGTAAATTCATTCTTGTTTATAAGACCCGTTGCTCCTACTGCTATTTGAACTGTCTGGGTATCCTTCCTCCACATTGCCCTTGTTTCTGCCTGAAAATCCTGGTATTTATTGACTTTGTATCTCTCTCTATTTAAAACACTGTCATCACTGGGTGTAGCAATTTCAATGATCAATACTACTTTTGTCCTCTTTTCATGGACTACTATATCTAGTTTTCTCACATCTATTTTTTGAAATATTGATAATGGGTAATCCCATGTGATATAAACTTCATCATTCTGTAATGCTTTGTGTTCCCAGCTAGGAGTGTTTATCAATGATACCGGAGAGGAGGATTATGTCAGATGCCTTGGCCATATCAAGACAGGTGATATGTACTGTTTTACCTTCATCCTGGGCTTTGATGACTTTCCCAAAGAAGTCTACTAGGTTTAATAAGCATGATCTATCCTTAACAAAGCTAAATTGGGTTTGGTCTAGAGTTTGAAGGTCACCTATGTCCTTGTTGATAAGGTCCATAATGACTATTTCCATTGCCTTGCAAATACGACTTGTTAGACTTATGGGTCTATGGTTCACAGGATCAGTTGATGGTACCCTCCTTTGTGCAATGGGATTGCTGTTGCTGTTTTACCCTCCACTGGAACAAAGCTGGTTCTTGGGATATGGTTAGACAGGATGCTAAGTGTGTTTGCTAGGCCCTGTTTTAGATTGCTTAATAAGCAATCTGTGTTGTTATCTGGTACCACTGAGGCCATGTTTTTAGCCTTTGAGAGTGTAGATATGACCTGATGTCTAGAGATACTACTAGGCAGAAGACTGGTGTCAGGTATGCTTTGAGGTATGGCCAGTGAGGTCATGAGGATAAAGTTTGCACCAGGTTTGTCAGATAGCAGGTTGGCAATTTCTTCCAGTACAGCTTCATGTTTAGACTCCTAGCATTAAGCAGCATAACTTTAAGTTTGCATCCAGTAGATTTTGTTACTTTGACATTGCCTAAAAATGGCACTAAGAGGGAGGTATGCACCTCCGACAGTATTTGACAACCTAGAGGACACAGGTGCAGATTATATCTGGCAAAGCAGAGTGGCTTGTTGACTATGTTATTCCAGGCTGAGAGATACTGGATCCTCCTGGACTGATGCCAAAATATAAGCCAGATGTTGAAGTGGCTCATGTTTTGTTTTTTTCGTGTCATCATCATAGGTGAAGGTAGAATGTTTTTTAGGGCTAGGTCCATACCTGCCTGGGACACATAATCTGAGAGGTCAGTCATGAATCTCTTAATATAGTCCAGAGAGGTATGTCTCAATTAATTCACCCAACATGAACTATGACAGGGTCATAATGGTACTTGTTATTGAGTGACGAGAGTGACATGGTATGATATACTTGTATGTATATTGGTGGCATATTAGAACATGTGTTGTTGCAGTGGAGCAGATCAACCATCAACACAGTTCACATTCTACCATCACAGTGATAATCGCAGTATGGTATAGGTGTACAAGTGTATACATACCATCATTAAATGCTCTGATACACACATCAGTATAAATTCATATTGGTTACATGGTTACATAAATCTTGCCTCATACACATGTTGTTATGCTATGATATACACAACAATGTATCACATGTTTTGATACACTTGCAACCTTGTGAAATTAATTCTATATGCAGTTGTGTTGCTAAACTGATCTCTAATGTGCCCTGATATGGCATCAGGCTGTGTAAACACAGCTTACCCATGAAACACATATAAGCATATGTTGTGCAGTTGATGTAAGTACATGATATTGTTACAGTTGTATGACTGTGCACATAATACCAGTGTGTGAGTTGTGATGAATGACGACCACATTTGTATTTGAAGGTCTTTAAAGTTAAGTATAATACACAACTATGCACAGATGTGCATATGGATGCCACCAAACATACCCAACCGGAGGAAATATTCAATCCACTAACTGACAGTTTGTCTCACATGTCATCCCTCTTTTGCCACTGTCCATCAGCCAAAGTATACATGCAAATATTAATCAGTTTCTGTCCTAAGATGGGGAGCACATCTGTGTGCTTGGTACGGATAATAACACTGACTCAATGGGCTGTGACAACATCACAGATTGCCAATAGGGTGCCTCAAAACATGGACCATGGACCTACCAAGCATGCTTGGCTCCATACTTCAACACAGCTTCCATCTGGAATACATTCCTGCAGAAGGGTGTACATCAACATGCATCCATCTGACTGAGGGAGGCAGCAGCCGATGCTTGTATGTATAGACACATCCTGACTCTCCTCATCTGTGATGTAGACCAACATATCATCTTGGATCTTTTCTAAATGGACACTGATAATATCCTGGCTGTGAGTGAAAGGCATGTGTGATTTGTTCAGGCTGCATCCATGTCTGCTACATCACTCAGATGTCTTCAAGAAGTTCAACAAGAACATGCATGATGACAGCACTATCATCCTGTAGAACTTGACCAGGCCAAAGCATTTGACACAATTCCACACTGAAGTGTTATTGCAACACTGTCACAAGTTGCCATAAACACCTATATCACCAAGCAGGTAGATCACTGGATCAAATATGTGACATCTAAATATGTTGAAGTGTGTGAAGTGACCTGTATCTGAAGTCGACTGATCAGGTCCTTAACTCAGGGCGGTCTCCTAGGCCCTTTCCTGTCCACTATTTAAGCTACAGATGTCAAGAATGACATATGCATCCTTCGTACAAATAGCTGTCTGGAGGACTGTAGATTGTGGGCAATCATTGAATCCAAATGTGATATTAGTATAATACAGACTGTATTGGCCATGAAGACACATAAAATGAAAAAAGAAATTATGGGGGGATTTATTACACTATAAAAGCAAATGCACAACCTAATGATAATGTAGACAGCACACTCTTATTAGCAGGCCAAGTGGTATGTGACCCATGTACTCAGATAGATGGCATGCGGAACGTTGAACAGCAGTAGCCTACAGTGGTAACTACTCCCTTGTATGGAGCAACTCCTGAGTATGTGCAGGGCATTTTTTTTATTTTTTTATTTTATTTTACATTTGCTGACTGGGATAGTCCGACTGGAGTTATTTCCATTTTCAGCAGAGGCCTGGGGAGAAAAGCTCCAGGACAAACATCTACATTTAAGAATAGTAATAAAATAATAACAGACAATATACATTTTGATTTGTACAAAGATAGAGGACAATTTCATTGGGAAAGGTTAACTCTTTAATAAGTTAGAGAGAGATGGTAAGTTAATACTAACATTGAGTAGGCAAATAGCAAATAACAAATTATAAAGTTTGAGTTAGCCAGGCTTGTTACAGTGGTAAAGCCATTTTAGAGCCAGATGTTGTTTAAGTTTTTAAATTCAGTTAGAGAGGAGAGCAATGTAATTTCAACTGGTAGTAAGTTCCAGATTCTACTAACAGTATTAGCAAAGAGGAAGTCACCAGCTGCATTGCAGGTTTTGATAGTTTGAATTAGCAGTTTATTTGAGGATCGTAGTAGTCTTGCATTGCCATAGGGGGTGATAATATTTTTTAGGGCAGGTGTATTATCGGGATGAAGAAGGATTTTCTTGGCCATGACTAATAGGTTGAACTGGAGAAGGCTAGGAAGTTCAAGCCAGCCGAGTTGTAAAATATTTAAACAGTGGTGTGTTCTATAAGGCAGGCCAGTGGCAAACCTGGTGATATGGTTATAATAAGTGGAAAGTCTGTTAAGAATGGATTTATTTACATTGGAGAGAATAGGAGAAGCATATATAAGAGTTGAGAGTAAATGTGTACGGGAAATGGCAATCTTAGCAGTAGGGGATAAGAAGGCTTTTATTCTGTATAGTGACCCAAGTTTTTTGTTGATAGTTTTAATCACTTGGTTCACGTGAAGGTCAAATTTTAGGTTGTTGTCAATAATAACACCTAGACGTTTGGTTGAGGGTTCAGGGATGATAGTTGTCCCATCCTTTGTTTTTATGGTGAAGGTAAAGGTAGAAGATTTTAGTGTGGGTGTGAACAGCAGCATTTTGTTTTTTTTTTGGGATTTAGCAACAGTCGTCGTTCAGTGAACCAACTTTCTATGATATTGAAGGTGGACTGTGTTGAATGTTCCAGGTCTTCAGGGGATGTAGCTGAACAAATCAGGGTGGAGTCATCTGCATATTGGATGCAGTTGACATTAGGGATGACAATATGAAGGTTGTTAATAAAGAGGGAAAAGAGAAGAGGCCCAAGTATGGAGCCTTGTGGGACTCCTAAGGTGGTAGGTAATAGGATGGAGAGCTTGTTCTGCCAGATGACAGCCTGTTGCCTCCCACTAAGATAAGAAGTGAACCATTAAAGGGATTTGAAGTTGAGCCTATGAGTCTGCAGGGTATGAATCATAATTTGGTGATCCACCATGTCAGAGGCCTTAGAAAGATCCAGGAAGAGGGCTGAAGATATGTGGTTATTGTTACAGTTGGTATTTATGGTATTGGTAAAGGCTAGGAGGGCAGAGGTTGTACTATGATGTGGACGGAAACCATGTTGGGTATCAGCTAGGAGGTGATTCTGGATTAGGTGATCCATAAGTTGTTTTTGTATGCATTTTTCCATGATCTTTGCGAGAGGGAAGAGTATGGCAATTGGTCTATAATTAGAGAATTCGGTAGAGGATCCACCCTTATGTAATGGGATGATGTAGGATATCTTCCAAATGGTGGGAATTTTGGCCTCAGATATGGTCCTATTGATAAGTATTGAGACCGGATAGGCAATAGCATCAGCTGATATTTGAAGGTATTCAGCAGGGAGTTGGTCAGCCAAGAGTGTGGTGGGCTTTAGTTTTTTGATTAGTTTGCAAATATAGCTGGTGGGCACTGGTTGGAAATTGAAAGTGGGTAGGTTTAGACGGCTGACATAATCAAGGTTAGGTGAGCCAGGGGGTAATTGGTTGGCTACGGTTTGAATTGTTTCAGTAAAGAAGTGGTTAAAACTATTTGAGATTTCCTCAGGGGATTTGTCGATGGCAGTGGCTGGGGTAGGGGTTGTAGTTTTACCAGGGTGAAGGAGATTGTGCATACCAGCCCAAAATTTCTAAGGATTTTTCTGGTAAGCTGTTTGTAGTTTACAGTAGTACTGTTTTTTATCATTTAAGATGGATCTTTTGGTATCATTTCTAGCTTGACGATAATCAACATGATCTATGGGGAGTTTAGTGGACCGCCATTTGGCCCATAGTTTATTTCTATTGTTGATTTTTTGTAACAATATTTTAGATAGCCAAGGTGCATTTTTTGTTTTTGTTCCTTTAAAGTGGGCAGGTGCACGCCAGTCTAGGATTTCAAGAAATTTTTTGTTGAAATAGTCAACTGCATCGTCCAGTGGGAGATGGAAGAGCATTGACCAGTTGCAGGAGTTCAGTTCCCACTGAAATTTAGCAGGGTCAAAGTCATTTTTGTTTCTGACTTTTCTAAGTAGGGGTGTCTGTAAAATAATTGTTTTTGTTTAACTATATAGGTGAGAAGGTGGTCACTTAGATCAGCAGGGAGGGTACCGGCAGTATACAGTTGGGGGTTACAATTTGTGAGTACCCAGTCAAGCAGACTATCTTTTTGATTTGACTTACCAAGTCTGGTAGGGCTAGTTATGAGTTGAGAGAAAGCATGCAGGTTAATGTGGGTAGTAGGTGACTCTGGGGAGCATGAGCCCCAGTCTATGTTAAAGTCCCCAAACATTAAGGTCTCTTGGGGATAGTAACTTGAAAGCCAATGTAGGGTGTCTTCAAGCGTGGGTATATTATTACCCGGGGAGATATACATACATAAGATATTAATGCATTTACTTTTGTTAAGTTGCAGTCTAGTTGCAAGAATTTCTGAATTGTTGATCTGGGGCAGTTGAGTAGCATTTATGATTATGTTTAATTCAGACTTGTATAGTATTGCTACCCCCCCTTTCCTGGTAGCATGATCCAACCTGTGTATATTGTACCCAGGTGGTAATATTACGTTATCGGTGGTGCTAGGTTTGAGCCAGGTCTCGGATAACAGAGAATCTCTGGGGAGTGGGCTTCCAATAGGGCGTGCAGTTCATGTATTTTATTATTAATACTCCTGATATTGAGATGACAGACCAGGAGCGAATTAGCTGGTCTACTGTTTGGAGTTGAATAGTTGAGATTACTTGTAGTAGGATTATTGTTATTTGATGTTGAAGGGCCGGGGTTGGGGTGGAAGTCCCCACTGAGAGTAATGCTAGTTCAGTACTTTGAGAGGAGTTTCAGAATTTTGTTTAGAAGTTTGTGGTACTGCCTTGATCTAGAGCTAGTAAGCCAAGGTTTAGTACATTGAAATTCAGAGCAGGTTGTAGGGTATGATCCTATATTATTAGTATGACATAAGGAAGAGTGTTGTGCAGATGGAGTAATAGTGTTGCCTTTTGGGTACTGAAAGCCAGTAAGTGTTTGGTTCTCATAGAAGGTAAGTGCATAGGCGATTAGCAGGAAATGTATTAAGGAGTAAAGTAACATATTTAGAGAAGGTGTATGGTCTATGGGATTCAGGTTTCCAATACAGAGTATGAGATGGCAGGCAGGTATAGGGTACTAGCCAGGAAAAAAAGTATAATAGGTAGAGGTGCTAAATGGGAGGGTCAGAGTGAGGTGGGTGGAGCTCGTTGGTCCTGCTGATAGGTTGTTGGAATGGGGGTGTGGTAATACCCTTATAAATGTAGAGGTAGTAGGGGCGGGTGAGATTTGGGGGCAGGGAGGCGAGCGAAGCGGGGCTAACACCAACTACAGCTAACACCAACTACAGATATGTAGTTAGTGAATATTCTCCGGTATTGAATGCTATGGGAGAGAATTAAAAGTACCAGGTAGAATAGAGTATAGTCAGAGATTATTACTCTGTTTGCACCTTTTATTTGGACTAAAATCGGAAAATGGGGCAGACTAAAGTGCTCAACTGACCCAGGTCGGCGCTAACATTAAGTATGTTGTAGTATGGTTTTAACCTTTAGCAATTGCTGGTAGAACATCCAGGCACGCTGCTTGTGGGAAAGTGGTCACAGGATAATTCCTTCTGGCAGAGGATTCAGTATGCTAAGTAAATAAGGGGTCTACCTGGAAATTAAACAAATCTAAAGTAAGAAACTTTCTGGTTATTAGACCGGCCACTGTACAAGCTGGTAAATCTACTAATATACTTTATCACCAAACAACGTTTAAGATTAGTTCTCCCCTAACAATAGAACGCTAACAAGCTGAGCGTGCTATACTAGTTTAGTGACAGAATGCAAATGAGCTCCTTTTCACAGTTCAGATGTAAAGAACAAAGTTAGCAGGCTTTAGACCTGATTTGTACATTCCTGTTAATAGTATACTGTGGAAAGTGAACGAACTTGTATTTAAATAAGTTACAAAGCAAGTTAACATACTACTCTCTGTACAGACTACACATATTACTTTGTTGCGAGAGCTAATCTGTAGCGTACTTCTAAAAACAACAGATAGTATGTATCTAAAAATCTTAACAAGAGAGATAACCTGAATTGCAGCCTTCACATTAACCTATACTGAAAACTAAAACAGAGACAGAAAATAGCTTTAGACTACAGTTTATAAGCAGATTACATACCAAGAGAGAAAATACAGGCTGCCGACTGGGTCAGGAAGCACTGGGGATTTAAAAAATGGTGTATATATCCATATCAAAGGCCAGTATCCTTCCATAGTTCCCAGCCTTCATCACACCAATAACTGAGTACAATGCACCCTTTTTCATGTAACTCCCTACACATCTTTCATGGATGTGTAACTCAGGCAATTCATTTTGCACAGATTCACAATATGCACTTAACTCCTATTGTTTATACACTCCCTGATATATGTCCTCTCCATTGTTCATGTCAGGATGCTTATATCACAAAGAATCTTCTCCACTGTTTTGTCACCTTGAATGACAGTCAGATAATGTACATTCACTGCGCAGTCCATACTGTATCATCTGATTAGTGCTCATGCTACAACTAGCTTCATTGACATGACTCGTGCTGTACATTATGATGCTTCACCTGTCCTCTGTCCCTGTGTTCATTCCGACAATTTATCTGTGTGTCCCTATTCAATACACACACTTCCTCTGACTGTTTATTTTTAATGGCAGTCTATGTACCATTGCAGATCATTTACACAACTTTTGTTCAGTATGGCTGACACAGGTTTCCAGAATATTCTACACTATATACACCTTCATATAAAGTATTGGAACTATATACATTGCTTTATTCATAACCATGATAATCTTTCTGGCATTCCATGCAAACACTCTGACCTAGTTTGCTCGTAGGTAAACAGGTTTACATATCCGCTGCTGTCCATGTTGCTTTACATGGTTTCCTAGCCAGCAACATTGTTGCTAGCCACAGAACTGTGCTTGTTTACATTTAAATTCAGTGCATGCATGAATATGTAATTAGCACTGCTGCTGACCACAGAAACACATAAACTCCATGCAGGCTTCGAACTAAGCATACACAGAGTTTATTGAACCCCTGTGAGGGGGGGGGGGGTCACTTTTAGACTTGCCTATTCAGAATCAATTTCTGATTACCCATTTTAATTTTTTTGTCTTTGCTTGTTATCCATATTCCCTTTCTCTTTATATCTGGCCCAGTGTTTCCAATAATTTTTTAACTGTTAGCAATGTTAAGATATCAGATTCATGAGAGGACTGCTCTGTTCATCAGCTAATATTTAATATTATTAAGTGTTCTTTTGTTGCTACAGATGTTTGCTAGAAAAGTTTGCTCAGAACTCAATTAATCGTCTTCTTCTTCTTCTTGGTCTGAAGCACAGATAGTTGTGGTTTTAGCACACCTGATCAGCTATTCCTTCATCTTGTTGGAGTGAAATTTTCAGTGTATGGCTTATAGCTCATCCATCACATTTTTCCTCCCTGTAATGTGAATCTCATTTCTAGATGCAGATCCTTTTTTAAGTTGCACTTAACTTAGTTCACATTATAAAAGGATTCATGGAGCTCCCCATTAGAGATTCTTTCAGGGAGCATTTTCTTTGTATGTTATTCCCTTATGTGGTAATCAAGGATATTTTCTAGACATCCACTTCTTCTTTCAATACTTTAATTTTCTCCAGGCTTTATACCAGTCAATCTTCTGTTTTTTTATTACCCATGCTTTTGTGTTTTGCATGTCCTCCATTCTTATTTCTATAAATTCTGGTTGTCTTGCATTGTTTCTTTCAGGACTATTGTGTCCCCTGCTATGTCTTCCAAAACTGGCATCACTGTTTTTCTGATATTACTTGATATTCCCTACTTGTTGCTTTTCCATTTTCTTCTCTTTACTTTATGAAAAAGGATTCCTTTATTCCTTCTGAAGCTAAGGGCATTTTTTTACTTATTTTCTGAGCTTTTCCTTTTGGTCCAATGAGGAGTTCTAGCTTCACTGCCTATGTTGATTAGTATCTTCCCATTATGTCATCAACATCATTCTTATCTCTTTCCCCCACTCATGTCTTATGCCTGCTGCATTCTATTTTGTTTTTGGTTGTTTTTAATCCTTCTGCTAAACTTTTCTAATCAGATTGTCATTATCCAAGAGTCCCTCCAATGAATATTTTCAACATCTGCTGGTCTCCAACCTTCCAGTACAACTCTTCAGTCATTAAGGGTTCTTCCATATTTTCTGGGCATTTCCTGTATTATCCTGATCATGAGACATGCAAGGTCCTGAATCTCTAATCATCTTTTCTTCATTTGAAATTCCTGTATTCCCATTAGTTGTTCTAATGTGAAAGAAACATAGCCAGTCAAATCCAATAATAATAGGAGCAAAGCGACTAATAAAAAGAATATGCAATAATGCTAAATGTTTGCGTTTATATCACGTTATCGAAAGATGAAAATAGCAAACGCTATTTCATTGAACCTAACATATCTAAGCCACATAATACCGAACATTCAGAACAGCAAATTTTTTCCTTGGGAAAAAATTTGCTGTTCAGAAGCACATACACACAACACAAGCACACCTAAAAAACATCAATACACGCACATACACTTATAAACCTACAACTAACCCTACACTAAACTATACATACGCTACTATCTATCTACTTACCTAAAATCAAACCCTAACCCTAAGGTCCGTCACTATCGCACACTCACCTAACCCGCACCCTAACCCAAACTCACTTAACCCGCCCCTAACTCTAATTCACCTAACCAGCACCCTAACCTTAACTCACCTAACCCGTGCCCTAATCCTAACAACCACACAATCACACACTTACCTGAACCCGACCCGTATTTCCACCACAGTGCTGAAAATAGCAAAGCCACAGAACCGGCCAACTGAATTCTTTCCTAGGGAAAGAATTCGGTGTTCTGCAGCTTCGCTATTTTTAGCGTTCACTCAAAATGGGTCGATATTAAAACATTCAAAGTTTTCAAACTTCAATGTTCTGATATAGACCCAAATTTTCTACTAGTACATGTAACCCCATATGAACTGCAGAAAGAGGCAAATTTGGATGCATTGCACGTGCTGAGGAGAACATTCTTGACTAATACTAAATACTTAAGCAATACTGATTTCATGAACTTTAATACTGTCCTGTCTAGGATTGTGTCTGTGTGGTTTGTTTTCATTTATATATAAATGTATGATTCCTTATGTCGTAAGTGATGGTTTAATAAAGAGGTTTCTTGTTTAAAAAAGGGTCAGGAATTGAATAATTTATGTAATGTCGTTTAGGTTATATGACATATATAGCAATATATGTGAGGTATAATGTTTATTCATGTTAATTTGTTAATACAGTTTGATTACTTTTGTATAAATGTAAATTTGCCTATGTCACAAGTGATAATTCAACAAAGGTGTTAAAAAGGGTTCATATTACGTTATTGAAAGATAACATAATCGAACGGCCAAAACATTGAAATGGCCACATATCAAAACTTTTATTGTTGGGGGCTGTACCTCCCACACCCCCCACTAAATATATATTCCAACTCCAAGATCGCACTACAGTGAGGAAAGGGCAAATATCCCAATCTTCACTGTACTGCAATCCCACAATTCAAACTTCAAAATGCAGCCATTTCGATGTTTTGGCCGTTCGATTATGTTATCTTTCGATAACGTAATAGGAACCCATTAAAAAAACAAGAATGGAGTCCATTCCCTTTAAAGTATGCAAGCAAGCAAAACATTTGGAGAAATTAAACTAACACAGCAGCCTTAACTATATCCTACCATTCCTACTCTTCAATAGGTTTATGCATTAGTTCCTCCCTTATGACCTCCTCCAATGTTGACTTCAGCATCTTCCTATCTGTGTCACTTCTCCATTTATAACTTACCCACATCCAGCCTAAACTACATGAAGTTTCCTACTAGCCTTGATTACATCCACAAATAGTGCATGAGCCAAGATCATGTTATTGAATATTTCTGGACTCTGCTACTATACGAAAGCTCCACTGAAACATATATAAATAGCTTGCTTTCACCACATCATTCCTTGAGAACACAAATTGTTTTGTCTATGTATATGTCTCCATAGTGTCTATATTATAACATTAAATCTTACAAAGATCGAATGTTATAATATCGAACCCGTAATGTCGAATGCTGAAAACAGCAAAGGTGCAGGACACCAAATTCTTTCCCAGGGAAAGAATTTGATGGGCCGTTGTTGTGGCTTCGCTGTTTTCAGCATTTGATATGTTGGAGCATTATGGGTCAGGTTCAGGTAAGTGTGCGATTGTGCATAGGTTAGGGTTAGGGGGCAGGTTAGGTGAGTTAGGGTTAGGGTGCGGGTGAGGTGAGTGTGCAATAGTGATGGACCTTAGGATTAGGGTCGGGTTAAGGTAAGTGGATAGCTAGTAGTGTATGTAAAGTTTAGTTTAGGTTTAGGTGTAGGATTTTAAGTATATGCGTGTGGATTGCTGTTTTTGTGTGCGTTTGTGTTGTGTGTATGTTTCTCAGAATAGCGATTTTTTTCCCTGGGAAAAAAATCGCTATTCTGACCGATGTTTGTGGATTTCGATGTTTAGGGTTCAATATTATAACATTCGATCTTTTTAGATTTCGATGTTATAATATAGACCCATCTCCATATGCCCCTCTATCTGGTGTAGACAAAACTATAGCTGAATGATTTCAAATAATCTAGCTAGTGATTGCTCTACAGTGACATTAAAGTGTCAGCTTATCATGTCAAGGCATCCAACATTAATATCTCTTTCCATTTTTCAGTGGTCCTTACTTGGAGCATAAGCATATGCCATTTTGCATTTTTGTCCCCTTATTCACCTCATCTAAATTAGTCATCATACATTATTTCTCTTTTGAATTCTACTGTAACTATTTGAAGTTTCTAAAAACATGGGAGTGTTACTGTTCTTCTTCACTCCTTCCACTTTATGAACAAATTGACATTCATTTATTTTCTTGTAGAAGTACATCACCCTCATTACACGCCCAGAGAATGCAATTCTTAATTGCACAATGTCCCATAAATTCAAGCCTTAATGTGGATTTGCTTCAAATTTTTATAGTGAAGAAGCTATGCAGTTTATAGTTCAGTACTGGATAAATTGTCATTTGTTTAACAAATACCAAGGTGTCTGAACAATTTCATCATACACACTACATTTGGTTGGCTTCATAATACAATGAAAATTCAATTGAAGAATTTTAATATGTGGTTAGTTGCATTGCTTTATATTGTGTCTGTAGACAATTTCCTGCTAAAAAGGCAACTAACAAAGCTTCACTTTATAAAAAACGTGTAGAATTATTAACTCTGACTACATGAAAAGGAAAATAATGATATGGAGCAATCAGTTTTCCTTCATTCTTGTCTTATTTTATTATCACTTTAACACTAGTTTTGTAAAGGTTAATTTATTTATTACATATTAGCATTACTTTTACTATCTCTGGCATGCATACTAGGCAATCAAATGTGAAACGTGGGTACTTGAATATAACTTGAACTATAATATGTTTATTCTGTTGCTTTCAAGTGTGATTGCCTTTCTTGTGAGGTATAGAGCATTTTGCCATGTGCATTCAAAACAGAATCATCATTTTTTGCTGTAACCTTATCTAATGCTCACAGAATACTCATTACCTTTTAATGATTGCTCACATTGACACATTACCTCTTAAATATAAGCTTTCACTGTGTAGTGTAGATCAGTATTGATACCTACAAAGTATACTGAGTCTGCAGTTGAAAAAAATTCTGTAATTGTGTCATTATTTTCTGTGGGGTCATTTATACATACCATGAACACTAAGCTATACAGTAAATATTTCCGATGTTCATAGAAGTACCTTCATTTAAACCTTAAGTCAAGCGTATTAATTTGCAAACCTTTGAGATGCTGGTTCAAACTCAGTTTTCTTTTACATTAGACAAAATAAAATCACAAGTATGACTTAAAGGTAATGGGCCATATAATTAAACTATTAATGTATTAGTCTAATCAGCCAAATGTTTGGTTAATTAAACCCCAAACCTTATTTATCTTCATTGTAAAAATGCTAACTAGCAGTTCAACAATGATCTCACTGACTGTGATATTGCATAATTTATTAATGTTGTTAAGGACTGCAAGGAATATGATAACAAGGAAACTGGAGATATTCCATTGAGTGAGTGATGTGCGTGTTGTTTGTTTTCTCCTTTTCTCTATATATATTGTGCTGCTTTTAATACAGTAATTACTCTTCATTGTTAGAGACTTCCAGAATGCAAGTCATTTGTCAAGGAAACAGAGAATTGAATACTGACTCTGAAAATAAACATCCTTTTAATCATCCAGTTAATTAGTATTACACTCTGTATATTGTTATGTGACAAAATGTGTATTGGAAGGCTTCGTAATTATTTTGTGTCGGACCTAGAGAAAGCTGCACTTGAACAGTTCCTTTTTTAGAAATCTACATCCTACACATTCAGGTTTTTAAATGTATAATGTAACTCGTCTAAGGTGTACAGTGGT
Organism: Protopterus annectens; assembly: GCF_019279795.1. Classification (NCBI taxonomy): domain Eukaryota; kingdom Metazoa; phylum Chordata; order Ceratodontiformes; family Protopteridae; genus Protopterus; species Protopterus annectens. The sequence continues at coordinate 1,908,561,587 of NC_056726.1, forward strand.
TTTGTACCTGGGCTTACAGTCCTCTATTGTTATCAATTATAAGTGATAAAGCATGTTATACAAGGCATTATCTGCAGTCTTAACAGAAATATTGGACTCTGTGAGAAAACAGAAACCGAATCAGCAATTTTTCCATGTTAGAAGCTGTGTGTGTGTGTGTGTGTGTGTGTGTGTGTGTGTGTGTGTGTGTGTGTGTGTGTGTGTGTGTGTGCGTGTGTGTGCGTGTGTCTGTGTGTAACATTGCTTGTCCTTTAAATGACCTAATGATAATGAATAAGGAGGATGATCCCTTTAAGTATATTCACCTAGAAACACTGAGGGGGTCAGGGTGAATCAAAGACAATTAGAGTCCCCTGGTGTAGAGCAGGTTCATGACGTTTGAATCTAAAGATGGTCTTGGGGGTACTCTAAAAGCAGTTATTTATACCAGAAAAAAAGAAGTAATGCAACCTGGAAGGTTTTTCCATGAGAGCTTAGCGCTAAAACCCTTTAAAAAAGAAGCCAGCCTGATTTATCTCTTCTCTTGTGGAAGCCAAATGTATTTTGGTTTATCCCTGTTGGTGGAATTGAAAGGACAGCTTGTCTATTCTTGTGAGGTATCTCTACATGCTGTTTATTTATTTAGCCAGCTACTCTAGCATAACTCTGTCTGTGAGAGACGACTGCATCAGAATGTAAAGAAATCTTCTTCTTCTCTTGAACAGTGAAAACTTTGTGGAGGAGAAGCCCGAGAAGGCCTTTCTGAACTTTATTGTCAATTTGTTGGAAAACATGAGTTTTAAACACTGAAGCCTATTCCAGTGGCTACCTTGATTGTTACAATCAAAGGATTCTACTATTATACAAACCCACACAGACACATATACTATAGACATAGCTATAGCTATAGCTATAGATATAGATATAGATATAGATATAGATATAGATATAGATATAGATATAGATATATTTATTTATTTATTTTACATTTGTTAACTGGGTTAGTCCAGCTGAGCATTAGCTCGTTTTCAGTGGTGACCTGAGGAGAAATGCTCCGCAATCAGTATTAACATTTTACATGAAGTCAGCAAGAAAATTGCATTGGCAGCTAAAACAATTAGAGAAATAACATTTTGCAATAAAAGTTTACAGAAAAGAGTTGGGTACAAATGTTAGAGATCAAACTGCAAAAAGCATTTACAACAAATCATACAGAAAAGCAGTAGAGTACAGTGTCAGAATTCTTACAACAAAAACTTAGGTACTACATCAATGTAGGGAAAACAGTGTTCATTATTTCTAATTAGTTATATACAGTATGGGTACAGATGGAGTAGTAAGGTAATGTAGAGGTTAAGCAACGAGACAGAGAGGTAGATGGACATTAAGACAGACAGTGGAAGAGAAAGGAGGGATGAGAGACAAGCTAGGGTTAGGTAGTTTCAGGGAGGATGGCTACAATGGCAGGACCATTTATTTATTAGATATTCCTGAGTGGCTAGTTTGAAATGTTTTGTGTGGTTAAGGGACCTAATTTCTAGGGGTAGTTGGTTCCAAGTTGTAGCAAGGTTATAGTTATAAAGTAAACACCCTGATCTGGTTTTGGGTTTATAAATCTGTAGGAAGTCCTGGTCTGAGCTACATAATGTCCTGGCTGGGGAATATTTAGTTATAATTGATTGAAGGCTAGGGCAGAAAGATGGTAGATAGAGGATGGAGTGGATAATTAACAGTTGCTGTAGTAGCAGCAAATGAGGGAATTCAAGCCACTGCAACTGTTTAAGAGATAGGCAATGGTGTGATGTGTAGGTCTGGTTTGCAGCAAATCTGGCAACTTTATTATACATAGTTTCAAGTCTGGTTATGAGTGTGGTGTTAAGATTTGTGTATAACTGAGAGCTATAAAGGAGGGTGGGAAGAAGAAATGCATGGGAGAGAGTTATTCTGGCTGGGTTGGTTAAATGTCTTTTGTTTCAGTAAAGGAGTCCGAGTTTCTGGTGAGTCTTTTTGATGGAGGTGGTGACTTGGAGATCAAATTTAAGCTGATCATCTATTATGACTCCTAGCAGTTTAGTGCTAGGGTCAGATATATATGTATATAGGTATATATAGGTATAGACATATATGTGTGTACATATTTCTCACATCGTCAAATGTCAAATTGTACATGATTGTAATGAAGTCATCTGGAGTCAGCATCACCAGAAACCAAAACTGGTCAATGTTATAATGCCTAGAATGTGAGTAGTAACAGAGTTTTATCTATTCCAGACCAATGACAGCCATCAATACCTACACTGATGCCATACAGGAAAGACTGAATTATATATATATATATATATATATATATATATATATATATATATATATATATATATATATATATATATTTGTATGTATATATAGGTTCTACATTACATAGCCGAACACCAAATCTTCGATTTTTTTCCAATTGAAAGAAATAAGTTGGCCATTCTTTTAAATTGGCCCTTTTCCCAACTGTAGTGTGATCTTGGAGTTAGTATATTTATTTAGGGGAGGCGATGCCCCCCCACTTTATGGTGTTTGTTTTAATGTGGTGTGCGTGGTTGGCCTATTGATTTAATCAATGATGTGGTCGTTTGATGATGTGCAGCTTCAACACCTATGTATCTATTAAAGATGTGTGTGTGTGTGTGTGTGTGTGTGTGTGTGTGTGTGTGTGTGTGTGTGTGTGTATGTATATTAGTAACACAGCATGGTGGAGCTACCAGGAGGTGCATGGTAGGCAATATCAGCAGGAAGGTGTATGACTGTTCGCCAAGAATGATCTTGAAGAGCTAAGGAGTTTTGTTAGCTTTCACATGTATTATGAATTTAACTCCTCACCTCCACTACAGGTTATTAGGTCTAGAGGAAGAAGCAGCAAACTATATAAGCAGTAGGGAAAGCCGATATTGCAGAAGTTACATAGCCTAAGAGACTCATCAAGATCATTCTGGAGGAGTCTGCAGAACCAGGAAGGAGTGGAGGGTGCCCTGCTATTTGGAGAGCTTTAACATAGGAAAGTTAGGGTATTGGGAACCATATTTTCCTACAGGATTAGTGAGGAAAAGGAAGAGTTTTCAGGTCATTGGCATGAGTTGCTGGTCCATAAGCATCTTACCTGCATTGTTGATCTGCCATGAAGTTGGTTTGGTAAACCATTTTTTTGTGTCTGTACATGCAGCATGTCTCTAAATCTGCCATTTTCTTTGGTACATTTTGATATATACCCTCACAGAGCTCCCAACATAATTTGATCTCCTTGTATATGATTTATGAATTGTGTAAATGATGTAAATGCATTCTGGTTGTGGAATGTGTGAAAGCTATCCCGGTGGAATTCTTTATTTGTCAGGATGAAAATACAAGGAAATGCATTTCCACGTTAAAAAAATGTGGCTGTTTTTTTTTAATAGCTTCTGGAATGTGTCATCATACAATTTGCTGAAAAAAGTGATGACAACTTGAGCTCAGGATTAGGATCAGGTGACTAAGGGTCTCAAACAAGGAAGTAAATGTGGTAGTAAATACTGTAAGAATAATTAATATCTGAAACTGATTTAGTACAGATACTTTAAACAGGTTTTATTGTGGAGTTTAATAAATAGCTAAAGTTTTCATTCACAGTGTGTCTAAGGTGCTACTTGCACACGCAAACAACAATAAACTGGGTGCCTAGGGATTATTATTAAAGAAAGTAAAAAAAATGAAAAATCTACTAGACCAAGTGTCGTTTAAAGCCTTATTCCATTTAGCACTTTCATAAGAATTGTGATAAAACTGCTAAATAAAATATGGTTTTCAAAAATGCTCCCAAGACTGTTCTATGAAATAAGTTAACTTAGCCCGTGTAGTCCTGTATTTGTTTTTGTACAAAATCATGCAGTAACTCAGGTATTTTGATATTTATGTTATACCTCATCGCAGTGTTTACTTGTATATACTCAAGTGGGTAGCTCACGATTGAAAGATTTGCTGAGGGATAAGGTGGTACCAGGTTTTTAAGGATAAGGTGATCCTTATGTTGTGTAAAACAAATGCTACTTGCGATGTGGCAACAAGATATGAAAACATTGAATGTGCCATATTAATATTAAAAGTGATCTGTTCCATGCTAAATCTATCCTTTAATTGTGTTAGTTTGAATATACTTTATTTGTGTATGTATGTATATATCTATATATCTATCTATATATATATATATATATATATATATATATATATATATATATATATATAGGGGTCTACTTTGTTTTTTTGAATCTCATTTCACTGAATTTCATTTCACCCTGATAACTTTGCTGAAAACACAAATGACTGAAAACTCATTTCACTGAACTGAACTTAGTTTATATGACACTGTTTAGAGTACTGTAAGACAAGTAAAAGGTTTCTGTAGTGCGATCCTGGAGTTAGTGTATATATAGTTAGGAGGGTGTGTTAGGAGCACAGTCCCCCATACTGGGGGTTGTGGGGGATTGACCTCCTACCTTGTTTATTTTAATTTGTATTTTACCAAAAACTTCAAAACAATGCATTTTAAACAATAGACATGCATAGTTGCAACACCAATGACTAACTCTCTCCAAAAGACAATATCTACTCAAACTAAGTGGGGGTCTTTGCCCCCACACACCACCTAACCATATATACTAACTGGAGGATTGCACTACAGTATGGAAAAGGGCATATACCTTTTATTTGCCTTGCAGTACTCTACACAGTGCCATATATATTAACTGCAGTTCAGTGAAATAAGATTCAGTGAATTGAGTTTTTAGTGAAGCGGTTGGGGTGAAGTGAAATTCATTGATTTGAGATTCAATGAAACAAAGTAGATCCATATATATATATATATATATATATATATATATATATATATATAAATATATATATATATATATATATATATATATATATATATGGATTCACTTCATAACACTGAAACTTCAAAATACTGAAAATGACAAAACTTCATAATACTGAAGACCAAAATACTGAAAGCTCAAAATACTGAATACTCAAAATACTGAAACTCAAAATACTGAAAACACATATTATGCGTAAACTCAGCTTAAACAACATAAATCATAGCAATTTCTACCAAATATATCCAGGAGGGCAAGCCCCCCTGCACCCCCCACACCCCCTGCTAATTATATACATCTACTCCAAGATTGCACTTAACTACACTATGTGCAGTCTTAGAGTTGATATATTTAATTAGCAGGGGGTGTGGGGGGTGCAGCCCCCCACATGGGGGGTGCAGGGGGGCTTACCCCCTGCATATATTTGGTAGAAATTATGATTTATGTTGTTTAAGCTGAGTTCAATATGTGTTTTCAGTATTTTGAGTTTCAGTATTTTGAGTATTCAGTATTTTGAGCTTTCAGTATTTTGGTTTCAGTGTTTTGAGTTTCAGTATTTTGAAGTTTCAATGTTATGAAGTGAATCCATATAGATATATATATATATATATATATATATATATATATATATATATATGTATGTATACATTTTTTTTTATTATTTTATTTGACATTTGTTGACCAGGCTAGTCTAACTGGATATATGTCCATTTTCAGTAGAGGCCCGGGAAGATAAGCTCCATGACACACAAATAAAAAAAACAGCAAATATCAAAAATAACATCAGTTGTATATACAAAGACATTTCTGGTTAATACAGAAATTTTCAGAGAGGACAGAAATCAATGCAGTGAAAAATGCAGGTACAAATCAACATGTAGATACAGTACATAATAAAAAGGAGGCATACAGGCTAAAAAAACATACAAGTACAGTACTTAATAAAAAAGAGGCAGTTTAATGTTTAGTTATAGTAACAGTGAGTATTTTGAAATAAGTATCCAATGGGAAAGAAATAATGAAAGACAGAGCAAAAAGGTGAAAGAAATTGCTAGTAAGGAAGATAGAAGAGTTAATGAAAAGAATAGGGTAGGCAGAGCATATTTTAGATAGAATAGATAACTAGTCAGGTTTAGTACAAGGGCATAACCAGTGTGTTCTAAGGAAAAGTTTCAGTCTGTTTTTGAAGAGTGATATAGAGGAAAGTGAGGAAAGGTCACAGGGTAGGGGATTAAAGGATTTTCCCACAGTATTAGAGAAGACAGAATCTCCAGCCCCGTTGTTAGATTTAGATGTGTTAACTAGAAGTTTCTGAGATGAATGTAAGGACTTCAGATTTATATAGGGGGTGATAATGTTAGATAGAATAGGAGTATCAGAGGGTTGATAAAGAGTCTTATAGGTAATGATTAGTTGGTGGTATTTAAGTCGATTCTGTAGTTCCAATAATTCTAACTGCTTTAAATTAAAACAATTGTGAGTCCTAAATAGGTTGCCAGTAGCAAATCTGGCTATGTTATTATTGGAGGTTTCCAATTTATTGAGGTTGTTCTTAGATAGATTAGTGAAAATGGATGCGGCTTAGAGGAGTGTAGAGATTAGATGAGTGTGTGCAATAGTAGTTCTATCTGTAGGTGATAGGAATGGTTTAATTCTGTAGAGAGAGCCAAGTTTTCTGTTGACAGATTTTATAGTGTTGTTGATGTGAAAGTCAAAGTTGAGGTTGTTGTTAATGGTAATACCAAGTAGCTTGGTAGTTGGTTCAGGTGATATAATGGTACCATTTGTGGATGTAACTGAGAAATCTATGGGAGAGGACTTATGAGTAGTATTGAAAAGGAGGAGTTTTGTTTTTTTGGGGTTCAAGAGAAGGCAACGGAGAGTGGACCGTTGTTCAACTGTGTTAAATACTTTTTGGGTAAGGGAGTGAATTTCAGAGGTGGTTGTGGCTGAGCATATAAGTGTGGAGTCATCTGCGTATTGTATGCAAGTAGCATGGGGGATTGCTAGATGAAGGTCATTGATAAATATGGAGAACTGGTGAGGACATAATATGGACCCTTGTGGCACACCGAGTTTAACTGGTAGGTGGGTAGATAGAGTGTTGTGCCAAAGCACAGCCTGTTGTCTTTTATGTAAGTAGGATTGGAACCATTTAATTGAGAGTGCATCTAAGGACAGAGATTTGAGAATATCAATAAGAATTTGATGATTTACCATGTCGAATGCTTTGGACAGATCGATAAACAGTGCAGAGGAAAGCATATTACAGTTACGTTTTTTGTTAATACAGTCTGTAAAGGAAAGGAGTGCAGTAGTAGTGCTATGGGAAGGTCTGAAACCATGTTGACAGCTAGAAAGTAGGTTATTTTGGATTAGGTGGTCTAGCAATTGCCTATGGATGCATTTCTCCTTGATCATTGCCAAAGGAGAAAGAAGGGCTATGGGACGGTAGTTGGAGAATTTGGTGGAATTACCACCTTTATGAAGGGGGATAATATGGGAGACTTTCCAGATGCTAGGGATGTGACCTTCACTAATAGTTCTATTGATCAAAATGGAGATGGGGTAAGCAATTGACTTGACTGATTTCTGTAGATATTCAGCAGGTAGTTGGTCTGCTGAAGGAGAGCATGGTTTCAATTTGTGGATTAGAGCAAGAATATAGGTTGTTGGGACTGGTTGGAGACAGAATGGAGGGGGTGGGGGGTTTTTATAGGTAGGTAAAGTGAAGTTATAAGGTGATAGCTGACTGGCTAGTATTTGGATAGCATCAGTGAAAAAGGTATTGAAGGAATTGGCAATATGCATGGGATTTACCTGGTCTGTGTTTTGTGGGTTTGGTGTAATGGATTGAACTGGCTGTAGTAATTGGTTAATGCATGCCCAGAATTTTTGTGGGTTTTTATGGTTAGCCTTCTGAAATTGAAGGTAGTAGTTTCTTTTATCGGACAGTATAGCTTTCTTAGTGTTATTTCTTAGTTGTCGGAAATTTTGTTGGTCTGCAGGGTTTTTAGTCATTCTCCATTTGGCCCAGTATTTATTTCTGAGATGTATTTTATGTTTGGTCTCTTTAGAAAGCCATGGGGTGGATTTGGTCTTGATTCTGATTGAGCAGGTATGTGCATGGTGATCCAGAATGGCTAAGAAGTTAGAATTAAAGTATTTAACAGCTTCTTCCAGAGGGAGATATCTTAAGGGAGACCAATTGCATGTTCTTAGTTCCCTTTGGAAAAGATCAGGGTTACAGTTCTTTTTGGATCTAATATTCTTAACAGTGGTAGGAATAGGATCATAGGTTTTATGCTGATGATGTAGGTAAGTAAGTGGTCACTTATGTCATCAGGGAGGGTTCCAGATTCATATATTTGAGGGTAGTTATTTATCAGAATCCAGTCTAATGTGCTTTCTTTCTTGTAATGTTTGTTTATCCTGGTGGGGGAGGTAATGGTTTGAGAAAAACATATAGGTCAATGTGGGTGGTAGGGTGGCTGCTGCTACAACAATTCCAATCAATATTTACATCACCAATGATTATGGTTTCTTGGGGCAGGTTTGAGATAGCCAGCAAAGGATATTTTCCATGGTGGTATAGTTATTACCAGGGGGTAGGTAAATACAGATAATATAGTTGGATTTGGCATTGTTAAATTGAAATTTGAATATGAGAATTTCAGCATTGGTATTAAGAGGTGGTTTATAGTCATAAATGGTTAACTTGAAATCCACATTTGAATAGAATAGCAAAGCCCCCACCCTTTTTGGCTACACGGTCGAGTCTCAGGATATTATATCCTGGTGGGATAATTTCATTGTCTTTGGTTACAGGTTTTAGCCATGTTTCTATTAAACAGAGAATGTCAAACGAGTAGACTTCTAAGAGAGCATGGAGTTGAGCAATGTTATTGTTAATGCTATGAATATTGAGATGAGCTAAAAGGAGTGAGTTATATGGTTTAGTAATGGAATAATTAGTGGATTGGTTGGTGTTGGGGAAAGAGTTAGGAGTTGTTGTTGGGCCTGGGTATGGGTGAATGTCTCCATCTTTTAATGAGTGGAGTTGTTTGAGATAGATTGGATTTGGGAGTCTGCTATTTAGGAGTAGGGATCTCTTGTGAGTGAGATTGTTATATTTAATGTGGAGTATTCTGTGATATTTAGCTAGTAGATAGCTGGGTGTTGTTGTTATGTTAGCATGGACAAAGAGGATGTGCAGTGAAGGAGAGTTGGTTTGCTTATCTGGGTATTGAATATATGGACCTAATGGGTGTTCATAGGAGGAGACTATGTAGACATAAGTGATAGGTGGAAGCAGTGTAAGTAAGAGAAGTAGTTAGAAATGAGCAGTGATATGTACTTTATCCATTGGGTTGGATATGATATTAGTTGTGTTATTGAAGGTATGGAAGTATAGTAGTTGTGAATGAGGGGAGGAGAGCGGTGTGGTAGGAAATAAGGAGAGTGGTTAGAGAAGGTAGGAGTGGGAGTAGTTGACCAATAGGAAAGATTACTGAGAGTAATGTGTGGAGGAAGGGGAGTGGTTAGTAAGTATAAGAGTAGGACCCCTTGGGGTTGGTGGGAATTGGGGGTAGGGAGTGGAGAGTAGTGAGCCCGCAGGGCGAACAGAGCGTGTAGAGACAGGCAAGGAAGCAGCTAGAGAAGAAACAATCAGCAGTCCTGGCTACAGAAGGTGAGTTGGATAAGTCAGAATTGGGTACAAACAATGATAAAAGAACCTAGAAACAGTAGTAGTAGACAGTATAGTAAAGGGTGAAATGTAAGGAACTAAAAAGCAGGTCTGGGATTACAGAAAATAAGGTAAGTAATTAAGAAAACTGGGAGATAGGCATGAGAATGAGAGTAGGAGAAGGGTGTCACCTAGTGGACAGGTCTTATATTGCAGGTAGATATGAGAGGGAGATCGCTGGATTAAAACTGGGGAAAAGTGAGTGCTAGGAAAGGGAGTTACTATGGAGGATACAGGGGAGAGGCTGCTAAGGTACTATAAAGAGAGGGTGGGTAAAGGCTGCTGGCTGTCCTGGCTCAGAACGTGCATTGACACCTATAGCAATAATACATTGGCTGAAAGTATTTATGGCAGGAATTAGAAAACAAACATACTTTTCTTGTTTCCTTGAGAGAGGGTGCAGGGAATTAAGGCTGTGATGTGAGCCTGCTGGTATTTGGAGAGGGTCCTTAGGTTCCTATAGACGAGTGCTGGAAGCACAAAAATAGCAGGGTAATTTTCTTGTTTCCTTGAGAGAGGGTGCAGGGAATTAAGGCTGTGAGGTGAGCCCACTGGTATTTGGACAGGGTCCTTATGTTCCTAGAGACTAGTGCTGGAAGCACAAGAAGAGCAGGGTAACTGAAGGGAGAAAGAGAGACAAGTAGTGGAGAGAAACAATAGTTAGCACAAAGCAAGGCAAGTATGGTTAAGTTTCACAACATTCACAATGACAATAAGTAAAGGTAGTAAATATACATTTCCATTTTCTTAGTAGCAGCAATAGAATGCATTTGAAAACAAAAGGTCTGGCCCACTAAGCAGTAGCAGTAAATATAAAAGTAGAAACAAACATTCACTCTTACTTGGGAGCAGCACTAGTAAACACCTTAAAAACTCGTTCCGTGATTTAATGCTCTATTAGGGCACTATGTGTAGGGTCAGTAGGACTACTGTTTACACATTAGGATAGGCCATTAAATCCTTGATTAGTGCTAAAAAGAGATATTGTATCTAACAGTTCCCAGTGCAGCTACCACAGCTAGCCAAGGGGTTTTATGCAGCAGTCAACATGGACTTCTGCCCAGGTGTACTATTGTCAGCAATTCTGCTCCTTGTACTGTACAGACCTAGATAGAAAAAAAAACCAGAAAGGCTACTAATAATTATTACCTAAATACCAGGAATATGCCTGGAACTTGCTTCCTGAGCTAAACATAGCCTAGGGTACTCAACAGGCCCAATGGGGCAACTAACCGCATAATTGCTTATGTGCAATGAGGTTCCTGGGACACCACCACACTGGGGAGCACTTACTGGAGTACAATGTGGGGAACTAAATCCAAAAGGGTAACCTCTGCTACTCCAGTTAGCCCATAAAACATTTAAAGCTCCCAGGGCTCTATAGGGCAGGAGATCGCTAAAAAGTACAGAATATATACTATGCAGGATAATTGCAGTTCTTATCTCAGCATTCAGCAAGATCTTTAATGTACACCAGGACTATAGTGTCACAAATAGCCACTTTGAGTGAGTGGTTCACTGCTGAAGGGAGGTATGTAAAGAGCAGATAGGCATCACAGTAAGCACTAACACCCATTAAGAGCCTCCACGCAGGGGCGTAACTACAAGAGGCGAAGTGAGGCAATTGCCTCAAGCCAAGCTTGCAGGGGGGAGCTTTGGGCCGACATGAATTGTGTCTTGCTTATGCTGTTAATTTTTTGGTTTCGGGTAGTAATCCCAGTAGTAAGCCCCCCACCCTGGGCAGTCCAATGCAAAAAAGCAGGTACAGCGACCTGTGCTGTAGGATACCCAGACATCTGTCTGTCCAATACTGCACAGAACAGAGGAACAAACAAACTGCCTCCCAGTCAGTCAGGGCCAATGAGAGCTAGCAGCTCTCTCTCTCTCAGCTCTTAGGAATTAGAGTACGCGAGCGTAGTCGTGGCGAGGGTTACAGACATGGTCGGACGGTCGCTGCACAAGGGGAAACAATGTAAATTTGAGAGACGTTACTACTACCACAGTAACAAAAGAAAAAGAGAGAAATCTCTGATGAGCCAGTTCAGAAGGTGTTAAACCAAACCAAGGTAATTCTGTTACATGTTTGTTGAATGATGTCTCTTTTTTTATCAAATGATTTGACTGATTTAAAAAAAAAAACAGGAACAGTTCGAATATTTTTTAAATGTTTTTAATTGGTCCCCGCTTCTTGCCAAGTTTGTGTGTGAGAGTTATTGTATTCCTTGTGCTGAACTGAGTCATCTAGCCATCTGGAAGGCACCACTGGGGTATTTTGTTTGGTTTTACTGCATATATATATATATATATATATATATATATATATATATATATATATATATTCACTTTATAACCTCACAATGAAAAATATCAAATTTCATAATCTGGATATATCAAAACGAATCCACAAAACTGAACAAAAAAACGCGAAACCACATAACGAAAACACTGCACACACTACACTAAACATACCACACAACACACAACAACACAACACAACAAACACAAAAACAACACACACACACATCACACATACACGGCACACCCTAAAGGCCCTGGGGCTGCCACACACACACCACCCCATACCCTATACGATATACTAACACCTTTCACAACACAAACACACACTCCACACACCACTCACATCACATAACACCTCACTCCTCCACACTCACACACACACACTCACTACAACACACACATACTTACACCTACATCCACCCACACACCAACCCGGCCAAAAACCAACTGAAACACATTTACGCGCCTTAATAACATGGCCTTGAATTTGACATATTTTTAAATATCACGATTTATCATTTTATCAACGCCCTGCTCATTATTCAGTCTACCTTGTCACGTGGGTGGCGTAGTTAAAAAAGCCACTTACAGGCTTAAAAATAATGATGTTAAAAACCAAACACAACAGAGGAAAATATGTAGAGAAACAGCTTGGATTAGAAGTTAAGGTTCAAGGTGTCGCCGTTCAAAAAGCCTTTTACAGGCTTGTGACAAACAGCAGTAATGTTGGCTCACTAAGAAAATAGCTCCACATGAGTGGCATTCTAAGAATTAGCCAGTACCGGTATATTAAGTCAGAAATACTGTAACTGTTATGTTACAATCGAGAAATAACAGCACTTGCACAGTTAGGCATAAGAGCAAGCTCTAGAGCCCACGATGTGTCACCACGTAGATGGCGTATTTCAGATAAGCCGTATCCTAATTTGGGAACCAACAGTAAAATACAGGCAGAAACAAGGAGGTGCCGCTTGGGTACAAGATGAGATTTAGCCGTTACCAGGTTACTAAACAACAATTTAAACTAATCTACACCTAACTCATTAAAATAACTGAGCTAGCATACAACAAAATGCGACACACAGAAATTGACGTTGCAGATAAAAATACAGGCTTTAAACAAATGTTAAAACTAATCTATACCTCAGCATTTAAATAAGCAACCTGCACGCCACTAAAAGCTCCACAAGTGAAGCAAGAAACAAAGTAGACTATACAGTTGAACACATAAGTAAACTACACGTATTACAACATCAGCAGGTTAGGAGTCATTACAGGTACACGCCAACTAGAGAGATATAAATATAAACAGCAGCAGTGTATCAGGCAGTTATTATTAGACTCACAGTTCCCAATTAAGCATATCAGCAGTTAGAATGGTAAGCAACAACATGCATAAACAATACATACCACAGGCAAAAAGACGCTGGGAGAGGAGCAGCCAGCAGCCAGGGCTTTTCCCGATTACTAAAGATGACACCCCACAAAACCCAGGGTATTTATGGGAGTCTGGAGGATATCAGAGGAGAGGGGAGGAGAGTAAGGGGTAGAGCAGGTAGAGGTAGGAGGGGCTAGGGTTACCATCTGTCCCACTTTGCGAGGGACAGTCCCTCTTTGGTCAGTTGTATCCTGACAAAAAATATTAAAAATGGAAAATATCCTGAGATTGTAGGACATAATTATGTCCCATATTTTATGTAATAGTTGCATAAAATAGTTATTTCTGTATCTAAAATACCTAAATGTTACAAGAAACAGATTAAGCAACTAAACTGTTACAAGAATAAGCTTTTATTTAGGCAAAAAAGTAAAGTTCTATCCTTTGTACTAACCATGGGTATGTGTCGGCCTGTAAAATCTGATGTGTGTCCCGAAAATGTCCCACTTTGGCCATTTGCAAAGGTGGCAACCCTAGGAGGGGCAAGAGACAGACAATCTCAGGATAGACTACTGGAAATCATGCAAAATGTGGAAAAAGGTATAGAATGCAAGTGAAATAGGAAGGCAAAGGCTACAAGTAGCTGGGGTCCAAATCACAGGGAGAAAGACAGGCAGTTGAGAGGTGAGAAGGAGTTAGGTTCATAAACAGAAGACAGGTAAGGAAACAGCTAGAGAAGAAACAATCAGCAGTCCTGGCTACAGAAGGTGAGTTGGATAAGTCAAAGGTGGGTAAAAACAGTGATAAGATAACCTAGAAATATAAATAGTAGACAGTATAGTAAAGGGTGAAATGTAAGGAGCTAAAAAGCAGGTCTGGGATTACAGAAAATAAGGTAAGTAATTAGGAAAACTGGGGGGGGGGGGGGTAAGCATGAGAATGAGAGTAAGAGAAGGGTGCCACCTCGTGGACACATCTTATATTGCAGGTAGATATGAGAGGGAGTTCGCTGGATTAAAACTGGGGAAACGTGAGTGCTAGGAAAGGGAGTTACTATGGAGGATACAGGGGAGAGGGTGTTAAGGTACTATAAAGAGAGGGTGGGTAAAGGCTGCTGGCTATCCTGACTCAGAACGTGCTTTGACACCTATAGCAACGATACAATGGCTGCAAGTATTTCTGGCAGGAATTAGACATCAAACATAATTTTCTTGTTTCCTTGAGAGAGGGTGCAGGGAATTAACGCTGTGAGGTGAGCCCGCTGGCATTTGGAGGGGGTCCTTAGGTTCCCAGAGACTAGTGCTGGAAGCACAAGAATAGCAGGGTAATTTTCTTGTTTCCTTGAGAGAGGGTGCAGGGAATTAAGGCTGTGAGGTGAGCCCACTGATATTTGGAGAGGATCCTTAGGTTCCTAGAGACTAGTGCTGGAAGCACAAGAATAGCAGGGTAATTTTCTTGTTTCCTTGAGAGAGGCTGCAGGGAATTAAGGCTGTGAGGTGAGCCCGCTGGTATTTGGAGAGGTCTCTTATGTTCCTTAAGTCCTTTTTCAATTGAGTTCTGCGCTCAGACATGGTTCATGGCTGAAGGAAAGAAATGAAAAATTTAATATTGAATGCCTTTCGTAGGGCAAATAAGCCTAGCACTGGTATGTGGCCATAAGCACTCTGAATAGTGAAGAAATTGCAGCTGTTAGCTACCTGTCTCTATGATAATGTGCAAGTAAAATTAACTTAGAGATACAGGACAGATGATGGAGGGTTCAAATCTAGTTTACTCATAATTTTACTGAGGATTGTCAGCATAAATATTGACACACACATTTTGGTATATGAATATGTTTTTGGAAAATGAACCTTACTCAGTATTATTAAGAACATGTGATATGCAAGAGGTGAAATATGAAATCTTCTAAATTTTGATTACATAAATGCATTTCATGTGGAAAACTGTATTAGATATGACAGATTAAATGAACAGATCTCCTAAATAATAATCTTAACAGACAAAAATTTAATTTGAAAATATATCACTATTAATTGCATCTGCTGTGTCAGAATTGACTTAATGTCAGTAGCTGTCTGCCCCTTTTCTCATTATTTGGCATTACCTGAAGTCCTGATAATGTGTGACAGAATATTAAAGTGCTGATGTGTCATGGAGATGTAAAAGGGTGATATATATATATATATATATATATATATATATATATTTTTTTTTTTTTTTTCAGTTTGCCGAAACTGAATTATCCGATCCCTGTTAACAGAAAATGCTTTTAAATGAAAACACACTTATGCAAAAATCATACACCAAAAAAACAAAAGAAACACACACAAAAAAATTCAACAGCATTTATGTAGGGGTGCAAGCCCCCCTGCACACCCAACCTCCTGCTACTTATATATACTAACTCTGAGATCCCACTACAGTGGGGAAAAGGGAATATTCCCTTATCCTCACTGTACTGCGAGCTAGCAAAATTACTCGGTATATTGATTTTAGCCAACGTGCGTTTTCATTTAAACACACTTTTGCTTAAGTGGGATTGGTTAATTAATTTTTGGCAAACTGAAAATTAGATGGGTCGAGGTAGGCCCACATATCTATCTATCTATATATATCACCGAAAGTCAAATTCATGCTCACACATACCCGAAATTGCTGTTCATCGAAGCAGCAATTTCGGGTATGTGTGAGTGGTGTGCCGGTCGCACTGCAGTGCGAGTAAGGGAATATTCACATCGCCACAGTGGTCAGGAAATCCTTCTACATGGCACAACTCATCACAAAAGGTTTCTCATCCAGAAAAAAGAGGTTATTGTTCTCCTCTACTCATCACTCACTAAACCCATTATAGAGTACAGCGCCCCTTTTGGTATGTACCTCACAAGACATCTACAACAACTGGAGAGGCCACAGAAATACCTCACAAAGAGGATTACTGGCCTCAAACAGATGCCCAATGCAGACCATCTCAAAAAACTCCAACTTTACTCCATTGCATATCGCCTACTCAGAGATGATCTCTGCCTAACATACAAAGCTATGTCAAACCCAGAGCTGTTGGACATGTTCCACTTAAAGTAATCCCAATCCCTCTGAGTTACACACTGTAGGGATCTAAACTTGTCACCACAATAAACATAACATGCTGGAGGGCTAGATTCCTGTCCCAGAGACTTCTCATACTCTGGAACAGACTACCTATGTCAAACAGAGCTCCTCATTAACACTCTTCGAGAAAAATCTTGATGATTGGATGGGAAATAAGAAATTCACCCCGGGGATCACTTCTGTGGCTCTGCTCGACAAAGGCACAGGAAAATAATTTTCTTGGGTGGCGAAAGCCAGGGTACATTTTTGGCTAGGTTTATGTAGGCACTAGGGCCAATAGCCAAGTACCTACCTATGAACCTATGAACCTATGATAGCTCTCTCCGACTCTTGCATACAGTAAAAGGGATGACAAACATGACACTACCTGAGCTTTATCATGTATAGGGAGTGTACTATGTGTATCCAACATAGTCAACCCTCCAGCACCATCCTCAGTACTGGCCCAACAACAATGTAAGTTACCTTTCCTATCAATTACTGAATGGAGTAGTATGTTCTCATACTTGTATGTATGATATGGATGCAAGCATGCAAGGAAATTGGGTGGCTGAATGGGATAGCAGCAGACAGCTATATGGGACAGCAGGAAATTCATAACAAATACTGGTGTCAACATATATGCCATTAAGATCTAACATGTGTACTCTACTGATGTGCCTCCTGTCTGCCTGACAGGTCACAATACAATATGAAATGGAAGCCAACCTAGTAACCAAAATACCAGTAGAGTCATTTCAAATGTTTAAAGTCTGCAGGTGTGCCCCCCCCCCCCCCATAATCCCATATAGAAATGCAGTAGCAGATGGCCTGCAGCAATCTCAAATGGCCTACAGTACTCTGACAAAGGTCCATGCCTCCCATACTGCCAATGCCCGGGGATCTCAACCAACAATCTAACACAGTAAACAGAAACAAATACAAGGCCATGTTGACAAATGCCAGTAGCATGCCTCCCCATGTCCTACTGCAAGGGCTGTGGACCAGGCCATAAATACTACTGGAATAAAGGCCCAACTATAGGGATACCTCTGAGATATTGTATACATAATGTTAGGAAGAGGAGAAAATAACAGAGGGGGGTATAGAAGCATGGATGTCATGAAGTGTGTGAATTCTGAAACTCTAATGTCTGCCCATGCTACTCCCGACTGCAAACCCATGAATGAATAGCCAAAACAACTGCTTGTAAACCACAATGTGAAGGTAAATCAAACAGATATATGAGTCCTGCCTCTGGATAACCTGGGTGCATCTGTACAGCTGAGAGGTATGGCCCCAGCAGGATATGGCCATTCCATGAAGTTGAGAAAAGCACAAAGAGAGGATCCCCAGCCAGCATACTAACAAGGTGCTGGAGCTTTTACACAGAACCAACAGTCTATTGTCTGTAGCTACCCATCCAAAATGGCAGGTGTGTTCCAGAATGTGTAGTCAATATGCCTCAGAATATTGGTCTCAGCTTCATTCATCGTGTATTTCCCTGGTAAATAACTATGAGCAAAGAATGATAAATGTCAGTAGTTGATGATATGACATCACAGTGTAAAACAGTACATATGTCAGAAAATCTATGCTGCAACCATGTTACACAAGCAGCACAGACATCAATAGTTACAGTATCCCCCATATGTTAAACCCATTGTGTCTCCATATTGAGAACCAATATACAGATATCCTGCAGAAATAGTTTGCTAGGTGTAGCTGTAACACACAAAACCCTGAACCCTGTCCAACCCTCCCTGGAATGGATGCACACTCTCAATCTAGGTTCATAGGTTCATAGATTCATAGGTTCATACTAGGCTATCTGCCCTAGGGCATTTATAAGCCTAGCCAGAGTTGTGTGGCTTTCACCACCCCTTAGGCTGAACAATACTATACCCATTTGTTTGCCATGCCTCTGTCCAGCAGTGATACAGAGATGATCCCCGGGGTAAACCTACGATCTCCCATCCACTGGTCAAGATTCCTCTTGAACAGAGCCAGCGAGGTGCTCTGTCTCACATGGACCGGGATTCTGTTCCACAGCATAGGGAGTCTCTGGGTGATGAGTCTGTCCCTCCAGCACGTCCTATTTATATCCGTGTTGAGGTTTAAGTCTCTTGCTCTTGTGGCTCTGGTGGATTTGGATTTTTTGAGGTGGAGCATGTCCATTAATTCCGGGTTGGACATGGCCTTGTATGTCAGGCACAGGTCACCTCTGAGCAGACGGTATGCGACTGAATAGAGCTGGAGTTTCTTCAGTCGGGCAGCATATGGCATATTTTTGAGCCCTTTATCCTTTTGGTGAGGAACTTTTGGGGTCTTTCCAATTGCTGCAGGTGTCGGGTAAGATACATTCCGAATGGAGCATTGTACTCAATCATTGGTCTGATAAGTGAAGAGTACAGGGGAACAATGACCTCCCTTGATCTGGATGTGAATCCCTTCATAATCAGGTGGGCAATGTAGAAGGTCCTCCTAACCACTTTGGCAATGTGAGTGTCAAAAGAAAGGTTACTGTCAACTTGGGTCCCCAGGTCCCTGATAACCTCTTCTGTGCTTAATGGATTGCCACCTATGTGGTAACTTGGGGTTACCTTGTTTTTACCAAAGGGTATGACTATACATTTTTTGGCGTTTAGCTTAAGGCCATGGCTCTGGCACCAGTTATCCGTTTCTATGAGACCTCTCTGAAGGATATCTGTGTCTGATGGATTTTCAACTATGGCGCCCAGTTTGCCGTCATCTGCAAACTTTGTCAGCCACAATCCTCCTATGTTTGCCTGCACTTTTGAAAAGGAGATGCCGAACAAGAGGGGGCCCAGGACTGAGCCCTGTGGGACACCGCTTGTGACCGGCTTGGAGTCTGACATGGCACCAGCAACTCTAACTCTGTGGGTTCTGTCCTTGAGCCAGTTTGCAACCCATCTTGTGACATATGGGTTTACATTTAAGCTGGTGAGCTTTTCTATGATACCCGAGTGGGGTATTGTGTCGAAAGCTTTTGCAAGGTCAAGGTAGGCTGTGTGAACTGCCTTACCCTCATCAATAGCCTTGGTGACTGTTTCAAAAAAGTTGACCAAGTTCAAGAGGCATGATCTGCCCTTGACAAAGCCAAATTGGGTAGGATTCAATGTCTGTAGGTCCCCTATGTCTTTATTTATGAGTTCCATTATGATCCTCTCCATAGCTTTGCAGACCAGGCTTGTTAAGCTTATGGGGCGGTAAATACCAGGGTCCATAGAAGCACCGCCTTTGTGGAGTGGGACCACAGTTGCCGTACGTCACTCTTTGGGTACGTATCCTGTGGTAAGGCTAAGATTAAACAGCAGCCTTGGACATGCTCCTTCACTTAGAAAAATGAAGCCCATGTCTCACAACACAGTGGACTACAGATATCAGTTATGTGCAGCTGTCTGTGTACATACACCAAATTGTACACCATTGATACATCACACACACACACACAAACACACACACACACACACACACACACACACACACACACACACACACACACACACACACACACTGGATAGGAATACTCACACATATCTAAGGCCAACATAATATAATATGTCAAACATACACACACAGAGATGTGGTGAAGAGAAAGACAGACAGTGACAGAGAGGATCCCATTATGAGGCCTTTCCCACCCAGTACACATCCCATTGGCCCATATCACATGATGTGCTGATGTCATTCACTGTAGAAATACATTTGGTTAGCCCTCAGCCCTATAGTCTCAGTGGTGCTTGTGACAGCTGTGTAGCACTACAGTACAAATAAGTATCCATGTAGCAGTTGTAATCTCAGTTCTGTCAAATGTAAAGTTGTGTGTGACTGTGTGTGTGTGTGTGTGTGTGTGTGTGTGTGTGTGTGTGTGTGTGTGTGTGTGTGTGTGTGTGTGTGAGTGTGTGTGTGTGTTTCTAGATGAATGTGGCTGAGGCCATGCACACTCACCAAACTTCCCTTACCCTTTCTTCAGCACTGCTGATGTCACTCACCTTTAAATATACCTTTGGACAACTCTTCAACATATAAGCTCTGTGGCACTTCCGATAACTGTGTCATACTATAATATAGTAAACTAGTTAGGTAGGAGTTCCAGTCCTGATCCTGGCTACTGTGTAAATGTGAGTGCTTTGTGTGAGAGAGTGTGGGTATCCTTGCAAATACCTATTTTTGTGGTCTTTTACACTAACTACACTTCCCTTACCCTGCCTTTAGTACTGCTGCTGATGTCACTTACCTTCAAGGATACCTTTGCAGAGCTCTCTAACATGTAAGCTCCATGGTGCTCGCAATAACTTTGTAATACTATAGTGTGGAAAAATAGTTAGGTAGGAGTCCTGCTCCTGGCATCTGTATAAATGTGATTGGGTGTGTCCTTGTAGAGACATCATTTTGTGGTCATTCACACTTACTACACTTCTGTTACCCCTTCTTTAGCACTGCTGCTGATGTCACTCACCTTCAAAGATACCTTTGCACAGCTTTCCCATGTCTAAGCACCATGGTGCTTGTAATAACTGTAATGTGCACTGTGGTGCTTGCAATAACTGTGTAGTGCTATAGTATAGCAAACTAGCTAGGTAGAAGTTCTAATCCTAGTTCTGTCAACTGTGTAAATGAGAGTATTTGTGTGAGAGTGTGTGTGTCCTTATACAGACCTGATTTTGTGGTCATTCACACTTACTGCACTTCCCTTACCCTGCCTTTAGTACTGCTGCTGATGTCACTTATTTTCAAAGATACCTTTGCACAGCTCTCTAACATGTAAGCTCTGTAGTGCTCGCAATAACTGCGTAATACTATACTGCAGCAAACTAGTTAGGTAGGAGTCCTACTCCTGGCAACTGTATAAATGTGAGTGTGTGTGTCCTTGTAGAGACCTGATTTTGTGATCATTCACACTTGCTACACTTCCCTTACCCCTCCTTTAATGCTGCTGATGATGTCACTCAACTTCAAAGATACCTTTGCACAGCTTTCCAAAGTCTAAGCACAGTGGTGCTTGCAATAACTGTGTAATGTGCACCGTGGTGCTTGCAATAACTGTAGTGCTATAGTGTAGCAAACTAGCTAGGAAGGAGTTCTAATCCTGATTCTGGCAACTGTGTAAATGAGAGTGTGTGTGTCCTTATAGGGACCTGATTTTGTGGTCATTCACACTGCACTTCCCTTACCCCTCCTTTAGCACTTCTGCTGATGTCACTCACCTTCAACGATACCTTTGCACAGCTCTCTAACATATAAGCTCTGTTGCTCTTGTGACAACTGTGTAATACAATAGTGTTGCTTGGTAGGTAGGAGTTCTAATCCTTATCTTGGCAACTGTTTAAATGTGAGTGTTTGTGTGAGAGAGTGTGTATGTTTTTGTAGAGACCTGATTTTGCGGTGATTCACACTTACTACACTTCCCTTGCCCCTCCTTAAGCACTGCCGCTGATGTCACTCACCTTAGAGGTATGTTTGAACAATATTTTACCTAAAGTCTCTGTGGTGCATGTAATAAATGCTGAACAATGTAGTAGCAATAACTACATAGATAATGGTTTGAATCTTATTCCTGGCAAGTGTTGGTGTGTGCCCATATGTCTACATATATATGTCCGTATCTCAAATATTTTGGCCCCAGTTACACCCAGTACACTTCTCAGTGCCTGACTTTAGCAGTCCTGCAGATATCATTCACCTTAGAAGTACCTGTTGGCAGCCCTAAACCATGTAAGGTCAGTGGTTCATGTGGTAAATGCGTAACATAATGCTCCAAAAAGATAGATAGAGGTTTGAACCTCACTCCTAGCAAAAGTAAATGTGTATGTGTAGTGTAAAATATCTTGTGGAATCTCTCACTCACTACATCACCTAATGCCAGTATTTACAAGGGCTGGTGATGTTCTTCACCTTATAAGTACCTTGGGGCAACATCCATCTTATAAGCTCTGTGGCACATTAGATAAATGTGTAGTAGCAATGCAAAGCTAGGTAGGGGTTTTAAACTCAGTACTGAAAAGTGTGTTTCTGTGTGCCTGTCATCAGTATCCTGTGTGGTGGAGTATCCATCGGTGATGGGTTTACTAAATTATTATATTGAGGACCTAGTATATGTCCCAATGTCCACATTAAATGGCCAACAGATGTCAAACACCATAGAGGTTGGTGTAGATGATCTACAGCCCTACATGTCTAGTGCCAAGTGCAATGGCATTGTGATAGTATGGACTAGTGAACAATATAGGCAACCCTTCTAATACTCAGAGACCACTCTCCACCCTCGAATCATACACAAACACACTTGGCTAGGCAACAACCACTATATTGTTAATTCTCCTGCATATTGCCTCACAGATAGTACCCACTGTGTGATTGCAGTGGACTGCACGCCTGTTGATCACAACAGTGCCACTGACATCAGAAAGTACTTTGATGTGTTACATCTCCTGACTGTGTGTTATCCAGCAAGTAAAAGGACATGGCACTCTGTTCCATCCCCTCAGTAGCCCAATCAATGTGTACAGTGGCCCTTTTGCCATGTTCCCCACTGGACACCTGCAACAACTGTAGAGTCTGCAAACGTACCCCCACAAAGGGAATACCATGCCTTGTATGGGCAGATGCCAACAACTCCAATGAATACCCGTATCATACTGTCAATGTAGGTGCAATCAGTACCTCAGTTACATGGCCAGGTTTCACCAAATGAGATCAGGAATGCTTCATCAGAAGATACCAATCTGTCCACTCAGCATGCCCCAGAGACCTCAAGAACACTTCCACACTTCTAAGAACGTGTATGTGGGACATGTGCACAATCCAGCCACTGTCCATGTTAAGACACTGTCCATGTTATGGAATATAAATCACATACATGTGAAGCAGTGCACAACACTGGCTACCCACAATAGAAATCTGGATGAGTGGATGGGGAATACAATACCCACCCCTGGGGACCATTCCAGTGACTATACTCCTGAGCCATAATGGGTAATATTTTCATGTGGCTTGATGCCAGGATATTCCCTAGGGCTAGCCTTGTAGAGCCCTCAGGCCCATTCACCTACTATACACATATGAAGCAATGAACCTATGGACCTCAGTACTGGCAAGTTTGTGTGTGTGTGCGTGTGTGCATGTGTGTATGTGTGTGTGTGTGTGTGTGTGTGTGTGTGTGTGTGTGTGTGTGTGTGTGTGTGTGTGTGTGTGTGTGTGTGTGTGTGTGTGCATGTGTGTGTGTAGTAATCCCAGTGTGTTTGGTTGATGAATATCCCCTGTGGCTGTGGGTATTAGCAAGCAGAGGTGTGTCCAAACCACAACTTGTACCATTCTCCATTCTACAACAGATGTTGTAATTCAACATATACCTATGTACAACCCTCAGCCCTATAACCTGTGAGGCATAGGCAATCACTGTGTTAAAGACCAGGAATTTCTGCACACATACTGTGGATGTCATACCCCATGGTCTTGCTGCAGGGCCACATCCTGGTGACACACAGACACCTAGAATGGAAATGGGATACAGCATGTGAGAACACAGTCACTCAGCAATTCACTTCTGGGGGAGAGAGGGGAAAAAAACTCGCACTGAATGTGTTGCCAAGACTGTGGCCAATATATGTTGTCTCAGGATAGGTATTAGCATTGTGCAGTAACTCGCTACATTTGTGTTTAATGCTGTGGAAATTGTTGATGTAATTATCAAAGGCTGTTGTGACTGTTGGAAGTGTCTGCTGTGTCTGCTGTCATAGATGCCTGTAGGGAATTCCATGAGGGATTCAAAGTTGTGTTTGAGGCTAATAAGGGAGTTCAACAGTTATGAGAAACCACCTTTCTCGGCAACAGTGTCCTCCTTCTGATGTACACTTTAGTAATGGCAGGGGACCATCACATTGCTCCTAGTGTTTGGAGGACAGTGTCTTGGTTCTGTTGGCTCTGGGTAGTACCATGCATTCATGTACCTGTTTGTACAGTGCTTATGTGTATGATTCCACAGTCATGCAGCTATTTCCCATTGCCATGGGTGCAGTGAAGACATCCACCCCTGTTTTCATGGCTGCAAAGTCAGCTTTGAAGAGGTTTTGCAAGGTGGTTATCTTTGTGGGGGGGTGTGGCTGACATGTTGAGTTCCATATTAATTACAGCCTGTGTGAATCTCACCATGCAGGGATTGACATCTGCGGATGAGCAGCAGTCCCATGTTTAAATGGTGATGACAGGTCAAAGCTGTTGCATCCTCTACTGGGGGTCAGTATGAGCTGGTGTAGGGCAATGGAAATGATGAATCCCAGAAGTGTTGGGCCACTGTACTGGTGCTTGTCTACTTTTCCCAGGTGATGGAGGGGTAGTTGAAGACTCATATTATGTCAGTGTTGCATTGGACCATCATAGATGGCAGGGTGTTGAGGAATGTGCATTGACAGTCTAGAGACATAGATGTGGACCCATAGCAGGCTATGGTCTGGAATGCACGATTACCCCCAAGGCAGTTGTACCGGAAGTATCTCCAATACATTATGATAGGATACTAGTCTTAAGGTGTTCCTATCCATAATGAATATGGAGACAACACCACCTGTGGAGGTGTGGTGTGGTCCATGTTTGGGGACTGAAAGCTATGGAATACATCTTAGCCTGATACTACAGGTCTGCTGTCTGCTGCTGTGAACCACCTCTCCATTACAGAAGACATGTGTCCTCCACTCCACTGACTGCTATGAGTGACTGCATCCTGACAGTTAGATGTCTGCTGTTGAGCAGCATGACCCTCAGATTGCATATATGTGTAGCTGTTATGGTGGTAATAACATTAGGAACACTGCCTAATAAGACACCATAGGGGTGGGAAGACACTTAGCCAGTACCTGAAAACCCAGCAGTGATAGATGTAGGACATCCATGGCAAGTCATTGGATTCTGTCAATCATGTCATCCCAAGCAGGGAGGTGCTGGATTCCCTGGGAATGACACATAACATGTAAGCCAATGTTGTAGTCAATCATCTGTTGGTAGTACCGCAGCATCATTCTGGCTGACAGCAGTACACTGCCAGGGCTACTGACACACCTGCCTAGACCACATAATCAGAGAGTTCAACCATGTCTCTTGTCATGTAGTCCAGGGAGGTGTGTCCCAAGTCATTCACACCCACATGGATGCAGTGTGATACTTGTAATTGTTGAGTGACATGGCTGGCTGTGTCATGTGTTGAATGCTGGCATGTGATAGATATTTGTCTGTTACCCGCTCCATATTCAACTTAGTTAGTGGGATGTGTGTGCCTCAGTATTGAGTTACCCATGATCACTGTATTGTGCAAGGTAGTAAGCCTTAGGAGCTTATGTTGAGGGGCACACTGTTTAGGGTAAATATATATCCCTTGGCATGTGCCATGTCAAAGTGTCTGAGTGGATGCCTGCCTTGCTGGTCTGTGCTGTTTGGGTAAATGTCCATTGAGTGCCTCTGGGAAGATGTGTGGCTTTTCACTGTATATCATGGCTGTCAAAGTGGGTGTCATAGTAAGTGTGAAGATAGGTGAAGGAAGCCAGCCTAGCCAGATAGAATTTTGTAGATAATTCTGTCATTTGTAAATATTAATATAAGCCATAGGCTTGTTCTCTTAAATGGGAAAAAATGGTGTTAAATGTGGAACTGCAAAAAATTTAACAACAGTGCACTCTGCTGTAACAAAGCTGACAAGTCAATTCTTTGATACCAAAACTCTGAGCCAATATGTCTAGATGAAGGAATTCTGCCTATTGTTTTGAGGCCAGAGTTAATGGCTAGAATTTGCATGTATAATTTCTTTTATTGATCAGGTTCCTAACCAGCTACAAGATCAAAGGGGGTATTAACCTCTGAGAGTCAGTTAGCCTGGGAACCAGAAAGAAATGATGTAATCTGAAATGAATCAGTGGTACTGTGTTATAAATTTAAGGACAGATAGAAAGAGAGCATTTGTCTTGAGAACACCCAACTCACCACTCTGCCTGTGTCTATATGTAAGTAGGATCTTAGATGTTAGTGTTTCTCTTAGAAATAGCTAGGAAATAGGAAGATTAGTCTAACTGTTTTTTTTTTGTGTTGATGTCAGAACTATTCTACTGTATTATTTTAAGCATTTTCCTATGATCTATGAACTCTTGACTAGCCCTGTATAGTAAGACATATTATCTTGTGTTTTTATTATTTATTATTAAATATTTTTAAACCTTTCAACTGTGGCTGTTTTGTGTAGAGATAACTTAAGTTCTAGAGTACATTGCATGTATGCAGTGATACTGACCAAACCACCCCAATAAGCTTTGACTGTTCTGTTGCACTTACCATTTGGATAATAATATTGGACAGTAATAATTTGACACCCTTTCATAAGAGCCTTTGAGTAGCTGATAAATATTATCTGGGTGGTGGAAGTGATTTCTACCATGTAGTCTGGGTAAAAGGGGCACAGCTGGATAACCTGTGCCAGCTTTCCCCAGGAGTGTCTGTGTGGTTGTATAAACTCTTATCTCAAAATGTGTGTGTGTCAGCTACCTGGGCAGGGACACAAAGCACTGGTTGGACAGAGAGGGTGCTGGAAGTTTTAACTTGCCCAGTAGGCTGAGATCTGGACCCTATGGCTGTGCCAGTGGGGAGTCTTATTGGGGACCTGGAGAGAAAGGGAGAAACCAGCCCCAGGCTGACTGTGATCCCTGTGTGCTTTTAAGGGAAATTGTGCTTTACTGTGTGTGTATTTATTATTCTTTCCCTATATGGACACCCCTCACTGGTGTTAGTGGTGATGACTGAGGCTCCTTGATTGCTGGGTCAGTCAACGGGCATCACATATTAATTGTTTGGCAGTGGTGGGATATCCACTCCACATATTAATTGGTTGGCAAATACTAACTGGCTTGTAGTGGTATGGGTAGAGTGAATTCCTGTAGCTTGTGTACAGTGATCACTGCAGGTGTTTTGTACTCTAAATCAGCCATGCAGTGAATATTCAGAGTTCAGATCACAATTGTTTTATTTATTTTATTAACTTCGTTAGTCAGGGAGAGCAGGCAGCATGTCAGCAGAGGAGTATGGAAAGCTGACAAGGAGCCAGCTGGCTGAGTTGTGCCAGGCTAAGGGACTGGTGCATGGAAACCTGACTAAGGCAGACATGATTGCAGCTTTGGTCACAGCTGCATCAGAAAACAGCAACCAGGAGGATGATCAGACTGGTAGTGGAGATGTACCACCCTCAGAGAATGGACAGCTCAACGTTTCTGTAGAGAAAATGGTGTTAAATGTGGAACTGCAAAAAATTTAACAACAGTGCAGTCTGCTGTAACAAAACTGACAAGTCAATTCTTTGATACCAAAACTCTGAGCCAATATGTCTAGATGAAGGAATTCTACAAATTATTTTGAGGCCGGAGTTAATGGCTAGAATTTGCATGTATAATTGCTTTTATTGCTCAGGTTCCTGACCAGCTACAAGATCATAGGGGGTATTAACCTCTGAGAGTCTGTTAGCCTGGGAACCAGAAAGAAATAATGTAATTTGAAATGAATCAGTGGTACTGTGTTATCAATTTAAGGACAGATAGAAAGAGAGCATTTGTCTTGAGAACACCCAACTCACCACTGTGTCTGTGTCTATATGTAAGTAGGATCTTAGACTTTAGTGTTTCTCTTAGAAATAGCTAGGAAATAGGAAGATTAGTCTAACTGTTTTTTTTTGTGTGTTGATGTCGGAACTATTCTACTGTATTATTTTAAGCATTTTCCTATGATCTCTGAACTCTTGACTATCCCTGTGTAGTAAGACATAGTATCTTGTGTTTTTATTATTTATTATTAAATATTTTTAAACCTTTTAACTGTGGCTGTTTTGTGTAGAGATAACTTAAGTTCTAGAGTACATTGCATGTATATAGTGATACTGACCAAGCCACCCTAATAAGCCTTGACTGTTCTGTTGCACTTACCATTTGGACAATAATATTGGACAGTAATAATTTGACACCCTTTCATAAGGGCCTTTGAGTAGCTGATAAATATTTTCTGGGTGGTGGAAGTGATTTCTACCATGTAGTCTGGGTAAAAGGGGCACTGTTGGAGAACCTGTGCCAGCCTTCCCCTGGAGTGTCTGTGTGGTTGTATAAACTCTTATCTCAAAATGTGTGTGTGTCAGCTACTTGAGCAGGGACATGAAGCACTGGTTGGACAGAGAGGGTGCTGGTAGTTTTAACTTGCCCAGTAGGCTGAGATCTGGACCCTATAGCTGTGTCAGTGGGGAGTCTTATTGGGGACCTGGAGAGAAAGGTATAAACCAGCTCCAGGCTGACTGTGATCCCTGTGTGCTTTTAAGGGAAATTGTGCTTTACTGTGTGTGCATTTATTATCTTTTCCCTATATGGACACCCCTCACTGGTGTTAGTGGTGAGGACTGAGGCTCCTTGATTGCTGGGTCAGTCCACGAGCATCACATATTAACTGTTTGGCAGTGGTGGGATATCCACTCCACATATTAATTGGTTGGCAAATACTAACTGGCTTGTAGTAGTATGGGTAGAGTGAATTCCTGTAGCTTGTGTACAGTGATCACTGCAGGTGTTTTGTACTCTAAATCAGCCATGCAGTGAATACTCAGAGTTCAGATCACAATTGTTTTATTTATTTTATTAGCTTAGTTAGTCAGGGACAGCAGGCAGCATGTCAGCAGAGGAGTATGGAAAGCTGACAAGGAGCCAGCTGACTGAGTTGTGCCAGGCTAAGGGACTGGTGCATGGAAACTTGACTAAGGCAGACATGATTGCAGCTTTGGTCACAGCTGCATCAGAAAACAGCAACCAGGAGGATGATAAGACTGGCAGTGGAGATGTACCACCCTCAGAGAATGGACATCTCAACCTTTCTGTAGAGGACTTAATCCATTTGGAGCAAATGAAACTTGAGTTGGAGGCCAGGTGTTGGGAAATAGAAGCAGCTGAGAGACTGAGGCATCTACAGGCTGAGGAGAATGAGAAACTTCTAAGTCTGGAAGCTGAGGAAAAGGAGAGGCAGAGGCAGCATGAGAAGGAGATGCTGACTCTTCGCCAGAGTCATGGAGGTAATGAGGAAGGGAGTAACTGGACCCCAGAAGCACAAAATGTCAGTAAATTTCTTCCACAGTTTAAAGAGGGGGATACTTTTAATAGTTTCATTCATAAGTTTGAGAGAGTATGTAAACAGTATGATGTTGACCAAAGACTTTGGGTATGGTTCCTGTCCCCCTTACTCCATGGTAAAGCTGTAACTGTGTTGTCTAAAATGTCTGATGTTTACTGTATTAATTACACTGTTGTTAAGAACTGGTTGTTAGAATTGTTTAAGCTAACACCTGAAAAGTATAGGAAAAAGTTTTGTGAGCATAGATGGAAGGCAGATGAAAGTCTGTGTGTGAATATATTGCTGAACTGTGCACTTATTTTCATAGGTGGGTGAGTGGATGTCAGGTCACCACTTTTGAAGGGCTGGCAGACCTTTTGGTGAGGGAATAAGCCTTTAGCACTTTGCCTGAGGACATGAAGATCTGGTTAGCTGATAGACAATGTGCTACTTCAGATGAGTTGGAGAAGAAGGGAGATCTATACCTAGCAAGCAGGGCATCCATGCACAGGAAAGGGACCCCCAGTACTGTTCATGGGTCTAAAGTAACCCATGGCGGTCAGCATAGACTGACCCAACAGAATCTGCAAGTAGCAGGGGAAGCCACTAGTCCAGGTACATGTCCAGGACCTAGGTTTAAATGTTTTGAATGCAACCAGTGGGTCCCTTTGGCATAAAGATGTCCATGGAGAAAAGGTGGGGAACAAAAGGTGAGAGAGCCAGTAAGTGGGGAAGACAAAATCCCAATAGTAGGTTGTCTTGAGGCAACAGGAGTACCAAACTACCATCCTGCAGATGTTCTGATAGGGAAGGATTTTGTTGAGGCAGTACCATCTGCTTATGTAGTTACATTCAATCAGGCTAGGAGAAAAGCATGTAGGTCTGGTAGCCTGGGGGAGACCCAGACAGACTGCATACTTGCAGCCAGGACTGATGAGGTGGTTACGTCAAGGAGGGGGCTAGTCTGTAGCAGTGAAACTGAATGTGAGCCACAGCTGCTTATGGGTACTGATGATCCCTTGGACAGAGTGACTGCAAAAATAGAGGTGAGTAGTAGTACCCAGGCTGCCAGTGAGGCACCACTGTCAGAGGATGCCAGACTTCCTGTGGAAGGTGAGCTGGGAAAGGTTTTCAAAGAGAGAGTTGAGACAGGCTCAGCTCTCAGACCCTACATTGCAAGGCCTGAGGCAGGTAGCTAGTAAGGCACCTGATTCTCAAGGGAAGGGGGATTCTGTATACTGGGACAAAGGTTTACTGTATAGAGAGTGGATCCCTGAGGGAGGGCTAGAAGGTGAGAGGGTACAGCAGTTGGTAGTGCCTAGAGCCTACCATCTGGCACTTTTAGCCAAAGCCCATGATATTCCCTTTGTAGGTCATATGGACATAAAATGCACAAAGAAACATTTTATGCAGAACTTCCATTGGCCTGGAATTTCCAGAGATGTAACAGGGTACTGCAGGACCTGTCAGCAGTGCCAAAAAGTAGGCAAGGCAAGAGACAAGGTAAGAGCTCCTTTGATGCCTTTGCCTGTGATTGAGGAGCCATTTCAAAGGGTAGCTATGGATATTGTGGGGCCTCTGAGTACCCCAAGTTCCACAGGGTAAACATATATTTTAGTGGTAGTGTATTATACTACACGGCACCCTGAGGCAGTGGCTCTGTCCTCCATTGAGGCAGAAAAAGTGGAAAATGCTTTGTTAGAGGTTTTCAGCAGGGTAGGTATCCCAAAAGAAATACTGACTGACAGAGGTGCCAGTTTCATGTCAGACCTGCTGGGTTGTCTGTGGAAGTACTGAGGGATGAAGCACCTGAAGACCACCCCCTACCATCCCCAGACTAATGGTCTGGTTGAGAGGTTAAATCCTGTGATCAAGTCCATGCTACATGCATTTGCATACCAGTTTAAGAGAGAGTGGGACAATTATTTGCCCCATCTGTTGTTTGCTTACAGAGAGGTTCCCCAGGAATCCCCATGTTTTTCACCCTTTGACTTGCTGTATGGGCATAGGGTGAGGGTACCTCTACATTTAATTAGAGATGAGTGGGAAGGTGAGTGTGAACCTCACAAAGAGTCTGTTGTGGCATATGTCCTAAATCTCAGGACTAGGCTCAGGGATCTAATGGGCTTGCCCCAGGAGAAACTGGCAGAAGCCCAATAACAGAAAAATGTGTGGTATGACAGGAATGCTTGAGCTAGAGAGTATGCTGTGGGGCAGCAGGTAATGGTTGTCATTGCTGTCAGACACAGCAAGCTGCAAGCAGTTTGGGAGGGATCCTACAAGGTGGTAAGAAAGGCAAGTGATGTTAACTACATGTTTGGGGGGTTGGCATAATGGCTAAGGTGTTTACCTTACAAACACAAGGTGCAGGGTTTGATTCTCACATGGGTTAATCAGCAAGGCTTAAAATGGCTCACAAGGGTAGTTAGCCTAGTACTAATGTATAATGTATAATGTATGGTGGAACAGCTAGGCAGGAGGCAGGGGCACAAATTGTACCATGTTAACATGATGAAACCTTACCATGATAGGGAGGCTCTTGTGCTGAGCATTTGCATTGGATTGCAAGAGGAGTCTGAAGGAGATCTGGTGACTGAAGTTCTTAGTGAGGCTTGGACTGACACTTCAGTGGAAGGGGAAGCAATGTCCCAGCAGCTATCTCCTACCCAAGTTTGAGAAATCTGAGCAGTGTTACAGGAGTTTGGGGGCATGTTCACTAGGAAAAAGGGGTGCACCCACCTGGTGCAGCACCAGGTGGATACAGAACCCCAAAGGCCTATTGGGCAGGCCCCTTATAGGATGCCTGAGAGAGTCAGACTGTGAGGGAGGAGATACAGGAGAAGTTGGATCTAGGGGTGATTCAAGAGTCCAACAGTCCCTGGGCCTCCCCAGCAGTGCCGGTGCCAAAGAAGGATGGCAGCATTAGGTTCAGTGTGAACTACAGGAAATTAAATACACACAGAGTCAGATGCTTACCACATGCCTAGGACAGATGAGGCCCTAGAGCAGCTGGGTGTGGCTAAGTATCTTACAACCATTGATCTTACCAAGGGTTACTGGCAGATACCCTTGACTCCCAATGCTAAAGAGAAGTCACCTTTATGACTCCTTTTGGCTTGTATGAGCTCACAAAGATGCCTTTTGGGAAGAAAACTGCCCCAGCAACTTTCCGGAGGCTGGTAGATCATATCCTAGCAGGAGCAGGAAGGTTTGCCCTTGCTTACCTAGATGATATTAGCATATACAGCCATTCCTGGCAAGAGCAGCTTCAGTATGTCAGGGAGGTGCTGGGCAGACTACAGAGGGCCGGGTTGACCATTAAGCCAGCAAATGTCAGGTGGGTATGGCAGAAGTCTCCTACCCGGGACATAGAGTGGGGAGTGGTAAGATCAGGCCAGAACCTGCCAAAGTAGAAGACATTCAGGCATGGCCTGCACCTGTTACCAAAAAGCAGGTGAGGGCATTCTTATGGACAGCAGGGTACTACAGAAAGTTTGTCTCCAGTTAAAGTACCATAGCTGCTCCCCTCACAGACCTGACAAGGAAGAACAGGCCAGATTAGGTAGTATGGACCCCACCATGTGAGCAGGCATTTCAGCAGCTTAGGAAAGCTTTGGCAGGACCCCATGTGATACCCAGTCCAGATTACAGCAAATAATTTGTTGTGCAGCTAGATGCTTTGTACCATAGGGTGTGGGCTGTACTTAGCCAGATTTCTTCAGAGGGAGAAGAGCACACAGTGGTTTATCTCAGCCAAAGGCTCCAATCCAGGGAGGAATGCAAAGCAGATGTAGAAAAGGAATGTCTAGCCATAGTGTGGACACGGCAGAAACTTCAGCCTTATCTGTATGCAAGAAAATTCACGGTAGTGACAGATCACAACCCCCTAACATGGTTACACAGAGTCAGCCAGCAAAATGCCAAGCTGCTAAGATGGAGCTTAGGGTTGCAAGCAACATAGTGGGATTAGCAATGCCAATGCAGATGGGCTGTCAAGACAGGGAATGGGGTAAGCTATACTCAGATAGACCTAACCCTCTCAAGCAATGTTTCTCAAGGGTCACTTGAAAAACTAGCTTAAGTTCCCTGGAGGGGAGATGTGAGAAGATATGTGAAGGCTGCCAGCCTAGCCAGATATAATTTTGTAGATAAGTCTGTCATTTTCAATTATTAATATAAGCCACAAGCTTGTTCTCTTAAATGGGGAATATGGTGTTAAATGTGGAATTGCAAATAATGTAGAAACAGTGCACTCTGCTGTAACAAAGCTGACAAGTCAATTCTTTGATACCAAAACTCGGAGCCATTATGTCTGGATGAAGGAATTCTGCCCATTGTTTTAAGGCCAGAGTTAATGGCTAGAATTTGCATGTATAATTTATTTTATTGCTCTGGTTCTTGACCAGCTACAAGATCAAAGGGGCTATTAACCTCTGAGAGTCTGTTTGCCTGGGAACCAGAAAGAAATGATGTAATCTGAAATGAATCAGTGGTACTGTGTTATCAATTTAAGGACAGAAAGAATGAGAGCATTTGAGCATTTGTCTTGAGAACATCCAACTCACCACTCTGCCTGCGTCTATATGTAAGTAGGATCTTAGACTTTATGTTTCTTTTAGAAATAGCTAGAAAATAGGAAGATTAGTCTAATTGTTTTTCTGTGCTGATGTCAGAACTATTCTACTGTATTATTTTAAGCATTGTCTTGTATTTTTATTATTTATTATTAAATATTTTTTAAACATTTCAACTGTGGCTTTTTGTGTAGAGATAATTTAAGTTCTAGAGTACATTGCATGTATATAGTGATACTGGCCAAGCCACCCCAATAAGCCTTGACTGTTCTGCTGCACTTGCCATTTGGATAATAATATTGCACAGTAATAATTTGACACCCTTTCATAAGGGCCTTTGAGTAGCTGATAAATATTAGCTGAGTGGTGGCTGTGATTTCTACCGTATAGTCTGGGTAAAAGGGGCACAGCTGGAGAACCTGTGCCAGCCTTCTCCAGGAGTGTCTGTGTGGTTGTATAATCTCTTATCTCAAAGTGTGTGTATGTCAGCTACTTGGGCAGGGACACAAAGCACTGGTTGGACAGAGAGGGAGCTGGATGTTTTAGCTTGACTACTAGGCTGAGATCTGGACCCTATAGCTGTTCCAGTAGGGAGTCTTATTGAGGACCTGGAGAGGAAGGTAGAAACCAGCCCCAGGCTGACTGCATTCCCTGTGTGCTCTTAAGGGAAATTGTCCTTTACTGTGTGTGT
Organism: Protopterus annectens; assembly: GCF_019279795.1. NCBI lineage: Eukaryota > Metazoa > Chordata > Ceratodontiformes > Protopteridae > Protopterus > Protopterus annectens. The sequence continues at coordinate 1,908,596,370 of NC_056726.1, forward strand.
ATTTATTATCCTTTCCCTATATGAATGCCCCTCACTTGTGTTAGTGGTGAGGATTGTGGCTCCTTGATTGCTGATCCAGTGCACGGGTGTCACAGTAAGCTATGTGTTCCACATGGTGTGGTGCAGGTGTTGATCTTATCCTATTGACCTGCTAGTCCAGTCTTTGCTGGAGAGAGCATATGTCCACATTGGGTGATATATGGGTAACCCTCACAGGTCTGAATGTTTATAGGGAAGGGTTGACTGTGTACATGAGGCAGTTGCAACAGTGCCTCAGAATAGACAACTGCACCAGGTTAATGGGTGAAAGCACAGATAACTGCCCTTCGAACATGCCAGGAGGGGTGGACATAACTAGTAAGTACTGTGGCTACATCTGTGATGAAAGCGTACTGCTGATGGCTCCCAGGTGTGCCACACTTCTTTATACAATTACCTGGTGAAGTGCCAAGCCATAATGCTATTTGAAGTGCAAGACAGAAAGAGCTATCATGATGTACGGGTGAAACAGAAGGCAGACTGCCTTCCACCTGTAATACTTTTCCACAGCTGTGTAGTTATCAACAGTTTTGGCCATGTGAAATTTCAGTAAGCTCTGCAGCATATGCGGTAACTGCATAGCACTATAGTAGACATAGCTAGATAGGCAGGAGTTATAATCCCATTGCTGGCAAGTGGATGTATGTGTGTGTGAATCATGTACTGTCTGGTTCATACCATTTTTGACCTGTGTACTACCCATTACACTTCCCTTCACTCTAATTTAGTAGACCTGTTGATGTTATCCACCTTAGAAGTACCTTTGAAAGAAGAGGAAATGTATAAATATATTGCTCAGACACAGCTCCACGTGGTCCTGTTGAATCTTCCTGGCTACAGAGAACTGAAAAAAAAGTGACTGCTTTCCTGATTAAGTATCCTGCTGTTTTTTCTATATTTGTTTTACCTTCTACTGCTTACCTAGAGCAAGCTTTAACTGTTTTCATAGTTATTTACTGCATTTTTATTATCTGCACTTAAAAGTACATTTTAGTCGAAATTAGTCTAATTTAAGTCGAAAAGTGTCTGTTTGCTGTTTAATTTAATTGTTTGGCTGCCCACTAAAGTGTGCTAGCCTGTACTACAGACTTATTGCCTTTTCTGCATTTATGTGTGCTTCTATTTAAAAACAAAAAAAACAAAAAAATATTCCTTGTTTTCCTGCCTCTCCTCAATTAGTTAGACCAGTTTACAGGCCTTGCTGTATCCTGGGCTGTGTTGTAGTTCCTGTGTTGTCCATTGCCTTACTTGGATAGAAGGAAGTTTCTTAGCTCACCAGTGGGAGTGGGGAGCCTTGAATAGCCTACCTGTCCTTGAGGGAAGTGACCTCAGCACAAGAAGCTGTAGTAATTGGTAATTTTGGACCATTTCTAGCTCTTTTGAAGTTCCCTGGTTAAAATCTGCCTCTGGCATTTTTTTGAAGCCATATTGCTCAGACACAGCTCCACGTGGTCCTGTTGGGTCTTCCTGGCTACAGAGAACTGAAAAAAAGCGACTGATTTCCTGATTAAGTATCCTGCTGTTTTTTATATTTGTTTTACCTTCTACTGCTTACCTAAAGCAAGCTTTAACTGTTTTCATAGTTAGTTACTGCATTTTTTATTATCTGCACTTAAAAGTAAATTTTAGTCGAAATTAGTCTAATTCAAGTCGAAAAGTGTTTGTTTGCTGTTTAATTTAATTGTTTGGCTGCCCACTAAAGTGTGCTAGCCTGTACTACTGACTTATTGCCTTTTCTGCATTTAGCGCGGAGTTGCCACTAGAGCACCATTGGGCAGTGCCGGTTAAACAAGGTTAAACTATTTCTGGCTCCGTAAAGTCTGCTCTTCATTTTTTCCTTTAGAACTGCTCTACTTGTAATCTAAACAGTCTATTCTCTATCTGTAAAGCTCAGCACTTGTTCCTAAAGCATTTTTTAGTCAGGTAAAGCACTTCTATATTATACAAAGTACTTCACTAGCTTAAAACCCCCTTGAGTACCCACTTCCCTATAGGTCCTTTCTGACTCTGTTACACAGCAAGCTTTTTAATTTCTTCTAGCATGTCAAAGGGTCAGTTGCTAGCGTCCTCTCCTGCTCAGCTGGTGAATCTGGGAATATTGAGGCAATGTTACAATTGCCTCATGTACACAGACAACCCACTCCTCCTCCCACAAAACACAAATACATGCGAGAGATGCAACTATATAGCCAAACTGGAGGTTGAGCTCTCTCAACTCAGGACTGGCAAAACCAGACATGAGGAGAAGGTAACCACACACACCATAAACCCAGTCTCACATAGAACTATCACAACTACAAATCAAACACATAAACACACAAAGACATACTCAGAGGCACTGATCAAAAAGCTACCAAAACAGCAGAGGCCTCCAAAGCAGACACCCAAACAACTGCCACCTCATGACATAACACAAGCAACACATAGATCACAAAGTCAGAGTGCAAATCAGTCACAGCCCTTAAGGCCAAACACAATGCCAGACACACTTGTCATAGGTGACTCCATAGTCAGACACACTGATGTCCCACTCACCAGACTGAACAAGGAGAGGGTCACAGTAAGCTGCCTGTCAGGCGCTAGAATCCGCCACATAACACAAGCACTCAGGTCACTCCACAGCAAGTACAAGTATGACTCAGTCATTGTCCATGCCGGTGTGAATGACCTGAGACGTACCTCCCTGGACTACATGAAAAGAGACATAAAGTAGCTCTCAGATTATGTAGCCCAGGCTGGTATGACCCTGACCCTGAGCAGTATCCTACCTTCACCAAGAATGATGCCACAATACAGAGAGAAAATGATCAGTTTTAATAGTTGGCTTAATTTCTGGTGTCATTCTAAGGGGATCCAATGTCTGTCTGCCTGGAATGACATGCTTGACAAGCCACGCTGCTTCGCAAGGGATGGCTTGCACCTGTCACCCCTGGGTTTCCGGATATTGGAAAAGGCTCTTGCCACCCCCATAGTGCCTTTTTTAGACAAGGCTCAAATTCTAAACCCACCGCCCTAGAAAACAATAATGGAAAAAAACTAAGGGTAATGCTGCAAAATGCCAGAAGTCTAAATCTCAAGATGCACGCCCTCGAAGCCATCCTCAGTATGGAGAACATTGATGTCTGTGCTGTGACTGAAACCTGGTTCAAGGCTCCTGAGAGCACCCCGGCACTATCAGGTTTTACCTCATATCATGCGTTCCGGCCCCAAAACTCGGACCGTACCACAAAAGGAGGGGGTGTATCCATATTCATCAAGGATACCCACACCTCCAGGCTGGTGGCAACTCATGAATCATCAGAGACCATTCAGGTGCAATTAACCATAGGCAAAACTGCTCTACAGTTTGTAGCATGTTACAGGCCATCCTCTCAAACTCATGAACCCCACACAGCCTTCCTGAAGACACTGGAGAGTATAAATGTCTCTCCAAACACCATCATATTGGGTGACTTCAACTACCCAAACATAGACTGGGAACATTACTCAAGCCCCAATACCCTAGCCCAAAGATTCCTGGAGTTCATAAACTCAAATGCTATGGAACAACTTGTCACCATTCCCACAAGAGGTGAAAATATACTAGACCTGATCATCACAAACATGGGGACAAAATGCTCCACACCGGAAGTATATCCCTCATTGGTGAGATCAGGCCATAAACTAATCTCACTGGAGATCCACATCCCGCCCCCACCCCCACCCCCAACAAAAAAGACCACAGTGAAGAACTTTTCAAAAGCCAACTTCACACTTCTTAAGACTGGTGTGGTATCCTTCAAGGCCCCTGAGCCATTGGAAACCACAACCCACGCTGCTGAATCCCTTACAAATGCTTTCTACGAGCACCTCCAGGATTGCATGGATCAAGCAATCCCAAATAAAATCAAGACCCTTTCCACCAAAGGCAAGCGCCCAATCTGGTGGACCCCAGCCATAAACAAACTTTACAACAAGAGGCGAAAGCTACTACAAGATAGAGCAAAATCCCTAAAAGGGAAGACATCTCTGATCAATACTAGTAAAAAACTACGATCACTCATAAAATCATCCAAGGCCAACTTTGAGAGAAAAATCGCCAAGGACTCAAAAGACAATCATAAGGCCTTCTTTAGCTATGTTAGAAATCTGGGTGAAAACTCCCAGATATGCTCAGAATTAGTCCAAAATTATACAAAAATCACTGAACGCACAGACATTGCAAACATACTGGCAGACAGGTTCAGTGAAAATTTCTCCCCTCCCTCCCCCCCAAAAGGAGAAATATCTATCCCAGCAGAGTGTAGCCTCCCAATCATCTCAAATGCCCAGGTGAGAGCTGCTCTCTCTAAAGCTAAAAACACAGCATCAATGGGACTGGATGGTGTCCCCGGCTGTGTGCTACACAAACTCAATGAGGAACTAAACCCACACATAAGGCTGCTGTTTAATCTTAGCCTTACCACAGGATATGTACCCAAAGAGTGGCGTACGGCAACTGTGATCCCACTCCACAAAGGCTGTGCTTCTACGGACCCTGGTAATTATCGCCCCATAAGCTTAACAAGCCTGGTCTGCAAAGCTATGGAGAGGATCATAATGGAACTCATAAATAAAGACATAGGGGACCTACAGACATTGGATCCTACCCAATATGGCTTTGTCAAGGGCAGATCATGCCTCTTGAACTTGGTCGACTTTTTTGAAACAGTCACCAAGGCCATTGATGAGGGTAAGGCAGTTCACACAGCCTACCTTGACCTTGCAAAAGCTTTCGACACAATACCCCACTCGGGTATCATAGAAAAGCTCACCAGCTTAAATGTAAACCCATATGTCACAAGATTGGTTGCAAACTGGCTCAAGGACAGAACCCACAGGGTTAGAGTTGCTGGTGCCATGTCAGACTCCAAGCCGGTCACAAGTGGTGTCCCACAGGGCTCAGTCCTGGGCCCCCTCTTGTTCGGCATCTACTTTTCAGAAGTGCAGGCAAACATAGGAGGATTGTGGCTGACAAAGTTTGCAGATGACTGCAAACTGGGCCATAGTTGAAAATCCATCAGACACAGATATCCTTCAGAGAGGTCTCATAGAAACAGATAACTGGTGCCAGAGCCATGGCCTTAAGCTAAACGCCAAAAATGTATAGTCATACCCTTTGGTAAAAACAAGGTAACCCCAAGTTACCACATAGGTGGCAATCCATTAAGCACAGAAGAGGTTATCAGGGACCTGGGGACCCAAGTTGACAGTAACCTTTCTTTTGACACTCACATTGCCAAAGTGGTTAGGAGGACCTTCTACATTGCCCACCTGATTATGAAGGGATTCACATCCAGATCAAGGGAGGTCATTGTTCCCCTGTACTCTTCACTTATCAGACCAATGATTGAGTACAATGCCCCATTCAGAATGTATCTTACCCGACACCTGCAGCAATTGGAAAGACCCCAAAAGTTCCTCAACAAAAGGATAAAGGGGCTCAAAAATATGCCATATGCTGCCCGAATGAAGAAACTCCAGCTCTATTCAGTCGCATACCGTCTGCTCAGAGGTGACCTGTGCCTGACATACAAGGCCATGTCCAACCCGGAATTAATGGACATGCTCCACCTCAAAAAATCCAAATCCACCAGAGCCACAAGAGCAAGAGACTTAAACCTCAACACGGATATAAATAGGACGTGCTGGAGGGACAGATTCATCACCCAGAGACTCCTATGCTGTGGAACAGAATCCCGGTCCATGTGAGACAGAGCACCTCACTGGCTCTGTTCAAGAGGAATCTTGACCAGTGGATGGGAGATCGTAGGTTTACCCCGGGATCATCTCTGTATCACTGCTGGACAGAGGCACGGCAAACTAATGGGTATAGTATTCTTCAACCTAAGGGGTGGTGAAAGCCACACAACTCTGACTAGGCTTATAAATGCCCTAGGGCAGATAGCCTAGTATGAACCTATGAACCTATGAACCTATAAATTATGTGGCATGTCTGATAACTGTGTATCACTATAGTAGGAATACCTAAATAGGCAGAAGTTCTAATCCCAATACTGGCAAGTGCATATGTGTGTGTAAATCATGTACTGTCTATCTTATACTATTTTAACATGTGTACTACCCTTTACACTTCCTTTCACTCCAATTTAGTAGACCTGTTGATGTCATCCACCTTAGAAGTAACTTTGGAAGAAGTGGAAAATTCTAACTTCTGTGGTGTGCCTGATAACTTTGTAGAACTATATTAGGAATACCTAGATAGGAAAGAGTTCTAATGCTGGCACCTGCCTCTGTGTGCTTGAGGATCATATCTTGTGTGGTCTATACCATTTTGATGTGTATACCATACACAGCTGGTGACCACCTCCCGCTGCCATTACTTTATATAGTGTGGTAACAGCATCTGCCTCACATCATGCAGCAGGTTAAACCATTGTACACTCCTCGGTACAGATGTGTCTGGAATATCCATATGTTTTAAACCTATACATGGTTGGAAGTGGTATGTGTGCCTTAAACATGCCCATGTATGTGATATTATAGATAAATAGGCCACAGTGAGTGTACTGACACATATGGCAGCATGAGGTATCATACCTGACTGAAACATCATGCGGATGCGATGCCTGCTGCCCTCACAGGTGGCCAGCCTTGTAGGTGGAATACATTAGTCCAAGTGAACTGTTCCTATTATGGGTCACATTAAAGGCTGGAAGAGGTGTGGACTGTCATATTGTGGTCCTAATTAGTATGTAACAGGAACACCTGGCATCTTAAGAGGGGTGTGTACACTAATGTTTCACACATGACCCTACCTTAAGCCGTTTGTCCAGCGCAATTTGCTGGCCTCTGTCCAGACATCTTGGCAGTGAAAAGTTGTGAGGTATGCTACAGGAATGTTGAAATCATTTCAGATAGGCCACAGTGGTGACCACTGTGATGCAATACAGTTAACCCCAGCACAAATGAACATGCACAACAAGCAATATAGCTATTACATAAAGCAAGATAGCTATTACAGATGGTTATGTGCATGGTAAATTGCATGTGCTACACATGACTGGGGTATTGCCAGGCAACAACAAAACAATCTCATACTCACCAGCTTCAGGCTGCTGTCCCATAGGGAGTTATTGTCAGCAGACTCACATGTTGCCTTGGTACAGGATGGCTGCAGCATGTCTGCACATCTACAGTAGTAACCGCAATAATGCACAATGTCCTGTCCTCACTATAGATGTGCACCTCTGTGCATTAGAAAACCCCATCCACAACTGCAATAGGACCTGACACATGTATGTAGATGCAATTTAGATACATGTATATCTGATACATTAGTGTACTAATCCCCAATGGGCCCCTACATTCACGCTCCTCATCCATTGTGTGTGTGTGTGCAACCCACCTCCACAATGCTTCCCTCAGCGTTATGGCTTGTGCATTCGGAATGTGGCCCAAGTGTAGTAAGGAGCTCCTCGGTGGGTGTCAGTGGGAGATGGATGGCTAGGCCCTCACTTGTGGCTAGTCGGTCCCTCGCTACAGCAGCAACCCATTGATGGGCAAGGCAGTTGAGGTTGGTGGCCCAATGCTGCACATGCTCATCAGTGCAGGATGGCATCATTTACCCTGTGGACCACACTGTTTCACAGGGCAGTCCTCTGCCACACATCTTCTGCTCTCTGTCCAAATAACAGGGCAAAATGTCCAATCACATATTGGGTGATGAAGTCAGTTTCCCCAACAGAAAATGCTGGTAGCCGAGGACTCTGCATATTACCTGGAAGACATAAACAGGAAAACGGTCACAGGATCTCATACAGTTGTCAAAATGCACATCAACAGTGGATATTACTTGCAAATAATCCACACGACACCAAAACCCTCCAAGCAATCATGGCTATATCAGCTTGCATTACATGCCTGTACCTGAGCTATCTTATTTCCCCAGTGTTTGACGCTTGATTGCATAATCCTCTTTTCTCCATTCACTTCTGTGTAGAGGGTTGACAGTGGGCATCTTCCATGTGGATGGTGTGCGGATGGTGGCAGGTCTGTGTTTGACTGCGGTGTGTGATGGGGCTCTGAGCACATGCCTGAGATCATGTAGGAGGCAGACAGTGATGTCATTATGCCCCATGAAGATATGCTGTTGTTGCCATCAGTGGGCAATATGTACATGACTCACCACTGCTGAGGGGAGGAGTGTGGTTGATGTGCGTATCCCCCTGTACAACTGGGGTGGACAAGATGGTGATGTTCCCACCTAATCTGTGTGATGCAGGTTGCCCATATCCATAGCATGTGTGTATCAGGTATTCTTTTATCCCAGTGCAGGGTGAATTGTGTTGTTTCATCTGAGACTTAAAACTTATGTGGAGACATGGTTGCAATTGTCCTTGGTGGTGTGGATATGTCCGATTCATAGTCATAGTCAGTCTTACAGGAAGTCACCTGTGAACTTACATGCTTGCTCAGATATAAGTGGACTTGCTTCAAAGTTGTTGCCTGCACCTATGTGTCCCTGTACAGCCAATGTAGCAACCTATTATCTGGTTTGTGTATTGCTGCTGTCCTCCAAAGGGGATTACTCTACCTTGGTGAAGGCTGGATATACAGGTCAGGTACTGCTGTATCCATATAGCTACAGTGGTATAAAGGGCACACACCCCTGATACACTGCCTGGTATTTGTGCAATTGGAACATGACACCACAATAACTCATTTCATAACAATTCCCCCCTGTCGTGTGACCTATAGCCTGTACAATTCAATTGAAAACATAACAATCTGGTCTGTGAAAACATATGGAAATAATACTCAGTACAATAAGCTAGTTGAATGAGTGTGCACATCCTTAAACCAATATGTTGTGTGTGCACCTCTTGAGATAGTTACAGCATTCATCTCTCTTGGTCTGGACTATAATATCATGGCACATCTTCACTTGGCAATAGTTGCTCACCTTCCTAGAAACATCTTTGGTTGTATTTCAATGGAATTGTACAGGTTAGGGGTCATGTAAAGATGAGAAACATTATGAAATGATCTTCTGTGGTCGGATTGTCATGCAGCACACATACCTGGCATTCTAACATGGGTGTGCACACTTGTGATATCCACTGTATATAGGTGTTGATATATTTGGTTTTGGTAGACATGGACAGAGGGTCATAACACAGGTGGACACTTCTCTGAGTGATACCTGAATACCATGCCTACTCTAGTACCCATATCAGTGTCAAGGCACTGCAACAACCAGTAGCTGTATACATTTATGTATATGTTGTATGCACTGATACTAATATTACACACATGTGCAACATCCACAAACTATGTACCTGAATGCTTGAAACCCATGTGATTAGTTTTTTGCCTTCCAGCTGAACATAAGCATATATACATGTGCCAGGGGATACTTGGTATACATTTCTGTTTTATGTTAGTATGGCACACTGTATTTACAATCTTGCCACTCAGTCATACTTCTTAACCTGTTACAGCAGTATGTCTGGATAATGGCACACATAAATGGGTGTCAATGGGGACATCAGTATTGATACTGTATTAATATAGCTGCATCATACATTAGTATGTTGATTGCATAGTAGGGTTTGACATCACTGTGATAACCTGGAAGATGTCCAACAGTCATACGTAGGCTATTATTTTACAATGTCATTGCTCACAGACCTGCAATGGTTTGGCTGACAGGGTCTATATTATATAAGTGAACGCAATGAATTGTGAATGCTATATAATCAACCCACAATCCCTGAAAACCCAAAATGTCAAACAAAAGAATCAGCGATTTTTTTCCCAGGGGAAAATATCACTGATCTGTAAAAAAAAAAAAAAAATTAAAACACAAAATAAAGTAGGGGGCTTTGCCACCCACACTCCCTGATGTGGAGGACTGTGCCCCCCACAACCCCCCTCCTTAAATATATCAACTCCGAGATTGCACCACAGTGGAGGAAATGGCAAAGTCACAAAAACGGCCCAGTGATTTTTTTCACTAGGAAAAAAATCGCTGTTCTGTGCTTTCGGTATTTTGCCATTTTGGGTAATGACTTTCAACTAAACAGCATTTGCAGTTTATTGCGATCACTAAAATAATAGGAACGTGGCTGACATAATACAGGTATATGTGTATGTGACTACAGATATCAGTCACAAATGTGCTTATTGTCCAGCAGAACACTGTACAGTTGAATGTTATTAATTCAATATATCACATGCAGTTCAACACACTTCTGCAACAGTACTTTACTATGCACATGCCCTCTATAGATCTCTTAGCTTTACAAGGTAAACATGTGTCATACTCATAATCACAGGTAACATGGATATAGAAAACACCCCATTAAATGGCCTAGCAGTGGCACAGTCACAACTGTTTGACAGACACCCCTGAGGTTGTCATATATGAGTTGTCCTTTCCCAGGATGAGTCAGGCTCCTGAGCTGTGATCCTACCTCACAACCTCTCAGAGCATCACATCTGGACAAAGCCTAAAATGATGGGGGATAGATAGGGACAGCCTTTAAATATTCCTGTTACAAACATGGGAAGTCTGTAGAATGATACATTTTCCATTATGGTGAATATTTTTAAGGATGTGGAGTCTTAAACTTAAGTGTTTGTCATTACCTGATGACTTCAATCCTCAGCTATTTGCCAGAAAAGTACAGATCTCAGAAGGAGCATACAAAAATACATGATGGTAAAATGTGGACATTCTGTGAAGATCTATACAGTTGAGAGTTATGTCTGTGATATCTCCCACTGCAGAGAGGGCCAGATGCTATGGCCATAGCAGCTGTTTACCAGGATATTAGTACAGCAAATCTTGTTGGGACATATATTCCTCTAAATCATATTTCCTATTATTACAGATCAAGTTCTACATTCAATTACTTGCTTACATGTTCCACTTACCTTTTTTCTTTATTCTCTTTTCCACTTTGTTTTCATTTATTTCTTTCTCTTTCTCTCTCTCTCTCTCTGTCTTTCTCTGTCTCTCTCCCTCTCTCTCTCTCTCTCCACACTACAGGGATAGAGCTGGTTTGAATAGGTGGCAGCATGGCTTTTGTAGGTGATGGTCATGACCAGATGATGGCCTGTGGAACTATTGGGGTTCCCCACTTGATAACTGCATGTGGAGCAGCTATGTAGTCCTTACAATAGCCAATGTCATGGAAATACACTCCTATAAATGAGTACTCTATGTGGGCGTTGGCCCTTTCCCTTACTTGTGAGGAAGATATCCTGGAGTTGTGTAAGCTACTACCTCTTACATTAAGACTTGTGGAGGCAAGCCAACTAAATGGTGGAGAAGGTTCAAGACTTAGAGGCAGAATGTGAGTGTTGCTGTTATAAGTTTGGAATACTGCTAGTTTAACAGGGTTTGTCTGCGCATGCTACTTCTGCATGGGTTTCAGTCTGACATAGTTCTGTCTCTGCATAACTCTCAGCTGTAGGACCATACACACAATGGCTACACGTTAGCTTGTTATGTATGGGCTGTTCCCCAGACAGGTGTTGTCTTTAGCAAATCAGTAGCATATTGTGGTGATTGCACATCCATTTGTTTTTCTGATTTTATATCCCTCAGAAAAGATATGTTACAACAAACCCTGTAACACCAGCAACCTTCTCTGTGTATAACAGCAATATTTCAAGTATGGCCATTTATTTGGGCTTCTGCCCACCAATTATGTCAGGCTTTGTCCAGATGTCATACAGTAGTACGTTAATATGTATACTGGTCTACCATTATTTAGTGTTGTAATTCCTGCTGAGGGAAATGTTGAAGTTTGTACATTCAAGAGGTTGGTGTATAGAGAAAGCTCTTAGATGCCCTTGTAACATATTTTATGTGGGGGACAGTAATGCATGTTTTAAAACTAGGTTGTTAGAACATGTCAGACATATTACTGATAAGAAATATGACAGTTCTATTGCTGTACATTTGAATAAATCTAACCACAGGGACAGTAGTGGGTCTCAAGGTACTGTTTCTGCAAATGTTCATCAGTGTGATGAAACATTCATAAAAGGACAATTGTTATGTACAGACTCGATGTATTAATCTTAACTGTGATACTTTATCCTGTAGGTGTTTAAATGATGAGTGCAATTGGAGGCTGTGTATTCAGTTATGTAATTAGGTGTTAATTGCTTCCTGTGATTAAGGCATGTATTTCTGTTAATGTTTTATTCCTTGAAAGCTTTGGCCAAGACATCAGAGTATAATAAACATGTGTGAATTACTGGCTGGTTGTATTTTTCTTTGCTATGTTCAGATATTTTATTTGATTTGCTAAGAGGTTGTTGTATGTCAGACCATTGTGTATGGCCTATCGTGATTTTGTAGCAGTGTACTGTACATTTATTTACTTGGACTGTGGGGGGGGAGCAGATGTGAGTGTCATGGCTGCTTTTGTATCCAAGTGTGCATGCTGCCCCAGTTGTCAGTGGTCTATCAGCAGCATATGTTTGTACTGGCATTTTGGCACCTGTATGCATATATAGATATGAAGAATATAGAGAATGAATGTATCCTATTTCTTAGTTAATATGTATGTCAAAGTCTCTTCTATGGAAATTGTATGTCAAAAGTGTAAAAAATTGTTCTCTTGGAGCTTTTCTCCCTGGGCCTCCACTGAAAATGGACTTGTAATCCAGTTGGACTCTCCCGGTCAACAAATGTAAAATAAAAATAAAATAAAATAAAGAACAAGGACTCTTGGATACAGAGTCATTAAGGCAGTTTTGAGTATGTTTGCGTAGGTTTGAGCAATGGTAAGCAGTGATAATGCATGGTGAAACAATTAGGTGCTTATATCATGTAGGCTTTGCTTACCAGTGCGCAAATCTGCTTAGAATTTACATTTAAGCAATGCTTAAGCCTGCTAGGCATAGCTCAGCCCTGGTAACCAGTGATCACATTCCAGTCTGATAAAATCGCAGGGTAATTACATCTTTAATAAGTGTATTTAATTCCCTGTACATAACATGCTTCTATGTGTTGTCATTACAGTAGCAAGGGGCATGAGTATACTGTATGGGACATCTGAGTCTACGAGTGGTAACGCAATCTTTTCTCTTTGGATTTGTTTCATACAAGGGTAGTATACCAGGTTATATGCAGTCACACTTGCATGTTACACCAGTTGCAGTGCACTGGTTGACAAAAATAGTTTAACACATATTGTATCATTATATTAGTACTTTTAACAGTGCTTTTTCAAGTTAGAGTAGCTTGCAGATTGTAGTACTGGAACAATACACCCCTGCATGTAAAGCTGGACTCTGAGTACTGACTATCTTGTTCTTGGTGTTTGAGCTGTATTTTTATATGTATCTCCTACTGGATATTGATCTGATATGTTGATATTAACTGTAGACTACTATATTTTTTGGACATGCCATTGAGGACTGCTGTCATGTAGTAATGGCATACCTTTCAGTTTTAGACGTGTATCTTTCAAAACATTCATCCTAATGCATAACCTGTTGGCTATCTACTTTATGTCTGTCATCTGTACAGATGTGCAGATGTCAGGTATTGCTATAGCCATACCATTATGTAGTTGCCTACATTGTATTGTACTGTGGGCCTGGACAGTGATTTTAGTTCTGACATATAGGACAGTGCTTAATGTGGGCCTTGCCCCATTTCCTTGCCTGTGTGAGGAACATTACAGAGGTGGTGGCCTACAGATTCACATGCAGTAGGTGGCAATAAGTCAAAGGGCAAGCCATGTGGAGACAGCCATCCAACATGGGGGACATATCCCTGGATTTGTGAACAGATTCTATGTCACCAATGCTGTTATACACATGGTGGATTGATAGAGTGACAGGGTTTGCATGGGCATGCATTTAGTGTGTGACGTCACGACTCACAGTGATATGTCACTGACATAGCTCTCCACTGGCATACTGTCCACAGACTGGTCACATGTCTACCTGTTATGTTTTGTCTGTTCCTAGACATTTGGATTCCTTGGTAAATCAGTTGTGGACTCTGGGGAATGCAGTCAGTAAATACTCACATCTGTTGGTATTACCTACGTCATATTCCTCATAAAGGATGTTACAACAAACTCATTGACATCTGCAACTGTCTCAATGTATGACAGCAGTATGTCCAATCTACCCCTGTGTTGGTGCTTCTGTTCCCACCCAGTGATTTAGGGATTGATGCCTGGCTTAGTGAGTGGGTAATGTTATCAAAGGCTTTGGTCAGATCAAGGTAGGCTGTATGTGTCACCTTGCCTTCATCCACAGCTCAGGTGACAGACACCAAGAAGTTGACCAGGTTGAAGGAGCAGGTATGACCTACCCTTCACAAGAGTACACTGTGTGGGATCCTGAGTCTACAGATTTCCATATCCTTGTTTATTAGGTGCATGATGCATTCCATAGCTTCACATAGCAGACTTGACAGGCAGTTGGGGTGGTATTTCCCAGGGTCTGTAGTCACACATCATTTATGGAGAGGGGTGACTGTAGCAGTGCACAATTCAGTATGGACAAAGCCTGTAGTAAAGCTGTGCTTGAACAGGGCACACAGGTAAGGTGCCAGTTCACTCTGTAGTTCATGTATAACACAGCCAGGGATATTGTCAGCTTCCATGGAAGCTGTATTCTTGGCCTTGGACAGTGTTGCTTTAACCTGTGCTGCAGTAATACTGGGTGCCTGGCAGTGTACTGGTATTGTGACTGATCCTTTGTGGGGGGGGGGGATGTTTGCACTCAAGATGCCAGCCAGTATACTGGCATTATTTGTTGGCTCAGTCTGGGAGGTACCATTGTCTACTAGCTCAGAACAAATCTTGGTATTACGATGGAGATTCTTTACATAGTTGTATGAGGCCTTGTGGTTGTCTTTACTATGTGCTCCAATTCTGCTCTCACAGCTAACTTTGTAGTATCTGATGAGGGATCTCAACTTTTAATTGAGGCTGATAAGGGTTTATTTCCTGTCTTGGGACTTCACCTTATTCTATTTCGGTTCCCTCCTTCTGTTGTACAGTTTCTTTATGGCAGGGGGCCACCCGATCAGCTTCCTTTTTTTGGAGGTGAGGGTCCTGGTTTTATTGGCTAAGGCAGTATCCATGCATTTGTGTACATGTTCACAGTGCACTGTTGCTGCATGACTGCCATGAGGTTAGCCAGCTCTGATTTTATGAGGCCATGGTTAGCTTTGGAAAGGCTATTCATGGTGGTTATCTGTGGGGGGGGGGGGGGTAGGAGGGCTGTGGATTTCCAAAGGTGATTAACTTGTGTTCAGATATAACAAGGGAGGAATTGACTATTGGTGTAGAGCAACAGCTGGCATGTTAGGAAGGACCAGGTGGATATAATGGCCATATGCATTGGTACATGAGTAGCTTTCCCAGTTAATGGTGGGGTAGTTTATGTCAACCAGTATAAGAGGGTTAGGTTGGACATTTATATTCTCAAGTGTGTTTATGGACATGGAGTGTGAGACTTGGGACATGTTTGGCGACCTATAGCAGACTACAACCTGAACCACTGTCTTACCCAATGTGAGGTATGCCTGCAGGACCTGTAATGCATAATGTTGGCCTACCACTTGGAAGGTGTGTGCATCCTTAATGAATATAAAAATACCACCACCTTTGGAGCTTCAGTCCAAGTTCTGCAGCCAAATGTTGTGGAATGAATTACAGGCTGGTACTGCAGAGATGCTTTCTGCGAACTTTAACTAGGTTTCTGTTACTGCCCAGATGTCATTGTTGCCCATTTTAAAGAATACTTCCAGTGAATGCATTTTCAGATTTAGAATTCTAGTGTGCAGCAGCATGACCCCCTGATTGCATGTCTTTGTAGCTGTCATATATTTCTGTATACATAAACATATATTTATATATGTGTATATATATATATATATATATATATATATATATATATATATATATATAAATATATGTGTGTGTATTTATTCACCTTTCTACATATATGTATGCATGCATATATGTGGATATAAATGTGGATGTATATCTCTCTCTGTACACACACACACACACACACACACACACACACACACTCACACACACACACACACACACACACACACACACACACACATATATATATATATATATATATATATATATATATATGTGTGTGTGTGTGTGTGTGTGTGTGTGTGTGTGTGTGTGTCCACATATATGCATCTCTATGTATATGTATATGTATATATATATATATATATATATATATATATATATATATATATATATATATATATATATATATATATATATATATATATATATATACATGTATATATAGATTACCTGACTGATTCTACAGACTACTTTCCATGCTGTTGAATGACTGTACTAACTGATATGTTTGGAATGTCATCACTATTTTGTAAGGCTCAGATGGTGTAATGGTACAATGCTTTGATCATAGCTTACAAGGCCCTAGTTCCAAGACTTTGTTGTAAGGCAGAACAGTTCTGCTGGGGAAGAAGGGATGAGGACAATAATTAAAAGAGGTCCAATGTTTGGACCCCTTCACCCCCATTTAGACAGCCTTTGGTCAGATTTTTGCAGTAAGAGGTTCAGAGTGTGGAGCCAATGTCCAGCCGCACTACAAAAACAATCACACCGCAGCATTCTACGCACGCACACATGCACAGACACACACACACACACACACACACACACACACACACACACACACACACACACACACACACACACACACACACACACACACACACACACACATACACAAACACCAACAAATCCAACACTCATACTTACACCTCCCTACCCTTACCCACACATACAATGTACAAAAACACACACACATACACTCACTCACCTTCAATTTCAAACACCAGACCAGCCAAACACTTCATGTAATGTACCGGAAACGCATAAGCTTGAATTCAAGATATTGGAATTCGCTCTTATGCACTTTTGGCATTCTGTATTTTCAGCTTCATGGTCTTAAACTGCTGAAATTCGAGATTATGAAGTGAAACCATTTATATTTTATATATATAGATATAGATATATATATATATATATATATATATATATATATATATATATATATAAATATATATATATATATATATATATATATATATATATATATATATATATATATAGGTTCATAGGTTCATAGGTTCATACTAGGCTATCTGTCCTAGGGCATTTATAAGCCTAGCCAGAATGTGTTTGGCTTTCGCCACCCATTTTAAATTTATTTTGATATCCTTATTTTGATGCCCTTTTTCGAGGTTAGTATACTGTGCCTCTGTCTAAAAGTGACACAGAAGTGATACCCGGGGTAAACCTATGATCTCCCATCCACTCATCAAGATTCCTCTTGAAGATAGTCAATGTGGGACTCTGGAATAAAATCCCAGTCCAGGTTAGGCAGAATGAAGGGAGCCTCTGGGTTATGAATCTGTCCCTCCAGCATGTCCTATTTATTTCAGTGTTGAGGTTCAAGTCTCTCGAGTGCGTAGCTCAATAGGATTTGGATTTTCTGAGGTGCAGCATGTCCATTAATTCCCTGTTGGACATGGCTTTATACATCAGGCACAGATCGCCTCTGAACAGGCGGTATGCCACTGAGTAGAGCTGGAGTTTCTTTAACCGGGCAGCATATGGCATCTGTTTGAGCCCTTTGATCCTCTTGGTGAGGTACTTTTGGGGTCTTTCCAGTTGCTGCAGGTGTCTGGTAAGGTACATCCCAAAAGGGGCATTGTACTCAATTATAAGCCTGATGAGGGATGAGTAAAGAGGCACGATGACCTCCCCTGATCTAGATGTGAATCCCTTCATGATTAGGTGGGCTATATAAAATGTTTTTCTAACCACTTTGGCCACGTGGTTGTCAAATGAGAGATTGCTGTCAACTTGGGTCCCCAAGTCCCTAATTACTTCTTCTGTACTTAATGGATTACCACCTATGTGGTAATTTGTGGGCACTTTGTTTTTGCCAAATATATATATATATTTATTTATTTATTTATATATATATATATATATATATATATATATATATATATATATATATATATATATATATATATGTATATAACACACACACACACACACACACACACACACACACACAAAATACTTTCTTATTTGCAATGATGATGGACAGGTTAACAGACGAGATCAGACAGGAGTCCCCGTGGACTATGATGTTTGCAGATAGCATTGTGATCTGTTGTGAGAGTAGGGAACAGGTGGAGGAGACCCTGGAGAGATGAAGATATGCTCTAGAGAGAAGAGGAATGAAGGTCAGCAGAACTAAGACAGAATATATGTGCGTGAATGAGAGGGAGGATAGAGGAATGGTGAGGATGCAAGGAGTAGAGGTGGCGAAGTTGGATGAGTTTAAATACTTGGGGTCAATAGTTCAGAGTAACTGTGAGTGTGGAAGAGAGGTGAAGAAGAGAGTGCAGGCATGATGGAGTGGGTGGAGAAGAGTGTCAGGAGTGATTTGTGACAGACAACTACCTGTAAGAGTGAAAGGGAAGGTATACAAGAGGGTAGTGAGACCAGCTATGTTATATGTGTTGGAGACAGTGGCATTGACAAAAAGGCAGAAGTTTGAGCTGGATGTGTCAGAATTAAAGATGTTAAGATTTGCACTGGGTGTGACAAGGGTAGACAGGATTAGGAATAAGTATATTAGAGGGTCAGTCCAGGTTGGAAGGTTTGTAGACAAAGCCAGAGAGGCAAGATTACGTTGGTGTAGACATGTGCTGAGGAGGGATGCTGAGTATATTGGGAAAATATGCTAAGGATGAAGCTACCAGATAACAGGAAAAGAGGAAGGCCTAAGATAAGGTTTATAGATGTGGTGAGAGAGGACATGCAGGTGGTTGATGTGACAGAGCAAGATGCAGAGGACAGGAAGAAATGGAAACAGTTGATCCGCTTTGGCGACCCCTAACGGGAACAGCTGAAAGAAGATGATGATGATATATATATATATATATATTTATATATATATATATATACACACACACACACACACACACACACACACACACACACACACACACACACACACACGCACACACACACACACACACACACACACACACACACACACACACACACACACACATTTTCCCAACTATTGAATGACTGTGATGCATGATATGTTTGAAAAAATATCAGACATATGTTCAGCTCTGATGGCTTAGTGGTAAATTGCTATGGTATGCAAGATACGGGGTTCAAGACTTGCAAGGGCTGATTATTTTGTTGCTGGGTAGAACAAGGGCTGTTGGATACAGAGTGATTAAAGTACTTTTAAGGAGTTGTAAGCAGGTTTGCATGGGTTTGTGCAGTGGTAAGCAATGCTAACTTCCAGTTAAATATGCTTACAGATAGTTAGCCCTAAAAGTGCTTAATCTGTGTAGGCATTGCTTAGTACCATGCAAACAGGGTTAATACTGCTTACTACTGCTTACTCCCGCTTACCCCCATGCTAATTTCTTTAAAGGAAAAAAGGGCTGATAGGAAAGTCGTGAAAAGGAGGCACAAAGAGGTTAAAACAGTATGAAAGATTGCTAGGGATGTGCAGGACGGGTGTAGGGAAGTTCAATAGCTGTCCATTTCTTCTACAGCAACAGCTGAGCATATATACTGAATTTGGAGGTGAATTGTGAAACTCAAACCCCTGAGAGAGAGGGGTGATGACAACAATAATGTCTTGTGAAGCTAATTAGACAGGATTACATGCCCCGTGAACTAATGTGCGAAATGGACAGCCATGTCTGGGGCGAGATTTTTTTTTGATAACAGATTGCACTTTTTTATTTAAGGTGAGAATGGGATGTTGGGGAAGGATAGTAGGTATATTTGTGGAGGTAGGTTGGGTAGGAAGACAGACAAGACAGCATACAGGGGTGGTATATGACACATGAGGGGGTAAACACCTTGGACGTGGAGGGGTGTTTGGTGATTGGAAGCCCATGAACCCCCAAATGGTTACAGTGGGACTGAGGTCCCCACCCATGGGCAGCAACCACTGCACCTTCACAGCCCCGAAGGTGGCTGTGCTGGGGCTGAGCAGGAGGGGCAGTCTGACCTTCTAATTGTGTCATGTGGCCCTCAAACTGGCATAGCAGATCTCCCAATTCCTTGTGGACCTCACTACACACCAGACCCCAGACCTGGCTTTGTGTGACAGGATCCGGTCGGTGCCTGTGCCCAGGGGTGGGACGAGCCCCATCCCCTAAGGTGGTTTCACCCGAAGGTGGTGCAGGACCAGCAGAAGTGGAGGTCCTGGGTTGGGTCCCAGATGTGCTGGTGCCCAGTGCTATGGCCAGATGAGGAGGGAGTGGTGGATCCACTGGGATCAGCATTCCCTGACATGGTATGGTGTTGCAGTTTTAGAACAGATGTTGGTTAGTAATGGTAAACATATTCCCAGATTAGGTATAACAGGATGCATGAGTATTCCCATTAACCCAAAACAACAGATCTGGAACATTTGCATAGCAAACAGAACACTTGCATATATGGAACCACAGTGGGCATTACACCGGCATGCAGGTTACATTGATAGCAACAAGCCACCAATGATAGTATTTGAACAGGGAACATTAATTGGAATACATTTCAACATTTGTAGAACAACAGGTCACATGTCCCAACAGTAGGTTTGGTGGAAATATACCCATTCATTTATGTGTTTAGATTATTGCTGAAGATAAGTTGGAGGAGAGAGAGAGAGATTTCAGTTAACGAATGTAGATTCTTGCAGTGGTCACAGCTTTAATGATCATTGCTCTACTCAATACTCTATAGGTATTATTACAACAGCTATGGCCTTGGGTTGGGCAGTGGTATGTTTGTACACAGTATAATTACATCCTTCTTATAGCTACTTTATACTTTCGCTTACCTGGAAGACCTGTGGATGGAATGTTTGATAATACTACATGACTGTTTCTATCTGCACTCCTACTGCATTTGTGTGCTACTGACATACTCTGCCTTGATTTCTAGTGAGTCACTGGTTGTTGGTAGCAGGGACCAGTAGCTGTGACAGCATGACACTTTTGAACATTTCTTAGGGGAGACCACTTGGTGTATGTACTTATCTTGCTGTCATTTGCAGCCTTGGGGTTGGACTGTGGGTGTTGGACAGTATTACTACTGGCTTCTTATAGCTACTTTATACCTTCTTTATACTTTATACCTTCTTTCACCTTGAATATCTATGTTGGGAATTTATGTTGACACTATCTGACTGTTTCTACACATATTCATAAAATGCTACTTGAAATTATGCATACAGCTTACTACCACTCCCGAGATTCATACCATGGTTGTTTCTGCTAAAAATACAATATGTTTCTGTTTCATCAGAACGAGCTATCGAGAAACTGTTGTCACTTCCTTGAATGTTTTCTTTCTAATTCTCTCTTGGTTGTACACTCTGACCTTGTGATTACAACCTTCTTTTATATACATTCCTATACATACCTTTTAACATAGTACTGTGTGGAAAACAGTGGTTAACACAACATTACTATTCTGATATCAGATCTTGGTGCATGAAACTTTCCAGTCATACAATACCAGAGTAAATACAAACAGTCTGGGTTTTTTTCACTTTTACTGGCAGGTACTTACACTTTTATTGATATATGACCTGTGTGTCACTATTACTCTCCTACTGGCTTCTTCAGTCACTAAAAACCATACACATTTTTAAATACTGCTAGGTGACATTCTACTAAGTTTTATTTATTTACCCTACATAATACTAGTTAAATTGTTACTCACCAGCATTGCGACACAGCCTTTGCAGCCTGCTGACATGGGCTTCCAAGTTCACTGCCCTCTCATCTGCAGCTGTACAGGAGATAAGGAAAAACATTTATGCATACCTATCCATCACATACACAGGCTGGACTTTGGAGAACACTTACACATGGCTGGAGCATTCCTCGCCTGGGCATCTTGGACCCACTGGTCCAAAAGGTCCCTCTTCTTCCTCTTCAAGTCAGCAAAGTGGTGCCAGACCTGCTCACCAGTCTGAGGGATGCCAGTGGCAGTGGTGAGATCTCAGGCAAGTCAGCCCCAGGCTTCTGTTTTATATTGAGAGCCCCGGCACTGGTCCTGCAGCAGTCACCCTTCATGGTCTTTAATGAGGAGTCCACCCATAACCCTGGACTCCTGAATGCCCCAGCACTGCACCCTAAAGCTCACACCTTCACCAACACCTGCCATAGTGCCTTCAGTGGGGAGCTACAACTGGTTATGAGCTGTATTCCCACCTATGTGGTTTAAATAGGGCTAATTTCCCGCCCTTTACCGTGATTGGACAGTTTTGAAACTGCTGAGCAAGGCTAAGCACCGGGCAAACCTGCTTAGCTAAGATAACTATTGCTTAAAGGAGTAGATGCTTAGCCCTGCTTACCAGTGTACAAATCCACTTAGCTATGCTAAATCTTCCTTAAACTTTAAGTTTAATCGACACCTCACATTTATGGCTGCTATCCTGGTTACCATATACATAATAATATTCACTACTTCTTCTTCTTCTTTAGGTTTTCCCGGTTAGGAGTCACCACAGTGGATCACCTGTCCGCTCATGATTGGCAGTGGAGTTTTATGGTGTCGAGTTGCCAGCCCCATGCCCAACCTTCATGGAAGGCACACGAACACAAATGCTCATGACTAGGGCCAATTTAAAGTGTCCAGTCCTCCTACAGCATGTTTTTGGGATGTGGGAGGAAAACGGAGCACCCGGAGAAAACCCACGCGACCACAGGGAGGACATGCAGACTCCACACAGAAGGCACCCCAGCCGTGAATCGAACCAGAGAACCTCTTGCTGTGAGGCAAATAATATTCACTACTATTTCTGAAAAATACATTATAGTTGTGTTTCGCATATAAAAATCTATGGACTGCTGTGGGGCTCAAACCGTGACTGACTACATGCTAGACAAACACTCTAACTACTACACTATTCCAGTTTCTCTAGTAGTACTGTGTATATTTCTATTTAGCTTCTTTTGATGTTTAAACTCTGCTATGCATAGCTGCACAATGGGCAAACCCTCGCAGCTGCACTTAAACTTTATTGTACAAAGGTAAAAAAAAATATGTGCTATATTTTAAGTATTGCTACTTGACATTTAGAACATTGATAGAATGCCGGGCTTTGGATTAGCATGTATTTTCGGAGGATATAGAGTCTTAAACTCAAATATTTGCCATTATTTAATGACTTCAATTCACAGCTATTTACCAGACAGATGCACATTTTAGGGGAACACACCAAAAATATGGAGCAGTAATCTGGACATTCTGCAAAGATCTGTAAAGTTGGGAGGTATGGCTGTCTCTTATTTTCTCCACAGACACTACAGTGTCCATGGAGACTTTCATTCATTTTGAATTGCCGAATGGCAATTCTTGAGTGCAGGGGGCATGTGGATTGTGAGAGCACTGCTCTCGAACTAGCCCTGTGCACTCGCACGCAGAACTGTGTCCATTTTAGGGCACTGCAGCATGCCTTCATACATATACATGGTGCACTGCTGTGCTGCACAGGAATGGTCCCTTCCATGCAATAATAAGCTATTCTTGCACGGAAGTTTGCTGAATCCCGGGGTATGTCTTTTGAACTACGTATGCAACATAACCCAATATGTGTTACTCATGCAACTCCACGTATGTGAAATATATTTACAACCTCTAATACAGCCTTTTACATAGAAATGTAGTATCATGACTACTTCAAGTCACACACATACAGGAATCTCTTAAGTCTATCTTCATTAATTCTGAAATGAGGATATCTGTAATTACCATTTGAAAAAGGAAGCGACCCTGTGGCACTGACAGCTGATAAGCAAATGTGGTACTACCTAATTTTATTAGTGTATATGTCCCAAAAGCCCAATATGTCACAAGTTATACCTTTTCCCCTCCAACCAATAATGATTATGGCAAACATCATAAAGCATTCCCATGTTTAACATTGCAACATTTGTCAATAGGTTGAGTTTCACATATGACCAAACCTCTTTGCCATTTTCATACGCTCCATGCTTTTTGACAAAATTACTACCAATGTGTCTGCCAAGCCATTTTTGTACTTTCAATTGTGTAAAGGCAACTGGCAAACCTGTGTGTCTTTGCACAATGGCTGTTATGTGCAACAGCTGACTTGGTTGCCAATGAAGACACATAATTTTAGCTTGACTTCTGTAGGCATGGCTGGTGAAGGAGAGGATGGTGTTCCATTTAGAGTACAATGGTGGGGTATCAAGGAGTCCAGGATTTTTATGGCACTCCTCATCAAGTGCTACAGCTGGAGGCTGCTACAGGAAAACTATATCACATCTCAGTATAAGGCTGAGGCTTGGAATAGCTTGGCCAAGGCTGTTTCCAGTACAACTGACATCCCATGAATTGAGGAGCAATGAAATAACCATTACAGTGACATGAAGAGGAACACGCAGGACTGACTGCACTAACGGGAAGATGAATTTAAAACTGAAAACACCCTTCAGTTGTGTAGTATGATTACCCATTTACTATGTTGATATGGCATTGATAATCCAGCCAAGGTGATTATTCATTAGCCTTTCATATCTTTTCTTCTTTTCTCTACTGTGCAGCTGCAGAAGAGACAGGAGAAAATCTTGAGGTATATCAGGAGAGAATAACTCCCTTTAGAGAGGCAGGGGTAAATCTGCATCAGATATGAATGCAAGCCAGATACGCATTTTCAGTCCATCACTCTATATCAACATGAGCAGGTATACCTAAACCTTTATATCAAGCATACATGGCTGCATCAATAGCTCTTGCTAGTTTCATTAGGCATTGGGTACACCAACTTCATTTTGTGTGGGCTTAATACCTAAAAGCAGACATTAGATTTTATTACAGGACAGTATTTATAGAATATTCACTGCAGTAATGCATAACATTAACAAATCAATTATTGCAGATGCAATTATTAACTTTCAAAGCATATATCTGATAAGGTATTGAAAAATAAATGCTTCCATTTGTCATATCATAACATTGCTATTGATTTATTTCATGACATCAATGCCTTTACATCATATCTGGATGTGCCAATGGTGAATATATTTATGTGTCATATTTGTCTATGTACTGAAATAATGCAATAATGTGACGTAAGATTGATCTTATTATCTTTCTTTTGTCTCCATAAACCTATCTCTCTCTTTACTTCTTTTTATTTTGGGATACTTTGCTGCTAAAACTAAAATGGCCATTAGTACAGGGAACTAGAGTGACCTGTTTGGTTTGGCCCACCGTACCTCCACAATTGGCTGTGATGGCACCTCCGCAGGAAGCACATGTGGGTTGCAACCTGTTACAGTTGTCTCCACAACTCCTGCCTCACCTGCTCCACCTAAATCAGGTAGCTCTCCCTCAGCTGTTGGTGCACTTGTACCATCCAGAAGCAGTAGTAGTGGAGATGGGGATTATGTCACCCATCCAGAGCTGACAGCAATGTTGGAAGATATAATGGAAATTGCCCTCAGTGCCTGAATTTTCAGGATTGAAAAGGGTATGTGTTGTATTGCCAAACTGATTCTGTTTCAATCCCTAACCCAAGAAACTGACATAGGAGACAGTTCTGAGGGTGATGCAAGATTCTCGCTGTCCTCAAGCTGGAGGTGGATATAGCTCAGATGTCCCCTACCTATTCCCCAGTCATGACATGCCCAGACCTTTTATGTCCATCACTATCTTGTAAGCCTTGTATGTCTGTGCCTGTTAGCTAACCTACCCAGCCTATGTGACCATCTGTCTCCCCGACATTCCACTCTGTAAAAAACGGGGACATATTCCACAAAAAAAAAAAAAAAAATACATAGCTCTGAACATTGCATCTGTGTCATCTTGACACACTTGAGTTAGTCCAATTGGCTACACAACATTATTCTGTTGTGTTCACTCATCCCTGGTGTGGTGACTTTCCAAATTCATCACATTCTGTGCCCAATTCTACATATATGTTGTGAAGAAGTGGATAGCTAAGGTGCTCTCCCTCCACCCTCCTGCAAATTCCTGTATGTTTTCCACTGTTTCATCCCCTCTGCTTGTCCCTCATTTTTACCATTGTCCTATCAGATAATTTTCTCAAGTTTAATCTGGTCAAAAAATTGAATCACGCACAATATAAATAGATAGAAATGACCCATCAAAATGCCTTCAAACTTTATCCTCAGCATTTGTAATGAGCTTGACATCACACACCAATGCTGAGTGACAGTGAATGGTGTTTCATGTCCTGTGGCAGAAACTGGTGAGTTTTTGCCATCACCCACCCTAGTCTGATTATGTTTGTGCAGATTTGCTTAGCCCTGTTACACTATGCACAGACAGGTTAATTTTTCTCTTGAACAGGCTTTAGAGTTGAATGTACACAATATCAATATAGGATGTTCCAAATGTAAATATTGTTTGGAAGCAAACTTCCCCAAAAGTTCTGGCCTCAAAACAAATGTGTAAATAATGACACATAACACCTTAAGATAACACATCTCTTTTCTGCATTGGATCATTGTAATGTACTGTAATGTACATTTTACATAATGTTAAAATTGTCATTACTGTGATGAATCCTGATGCCTACATTCTCACTTGCCTCATTTTTTTTGTCTGTTCCTTCAAAACTGTAAAATTAGGTGATGAAGTAACACTTCCTGTGTGATATATTGATGTAATTCACATGATTGTAAAAATGCTTTTTAGCATAGTGTTACAGGTTTGAATCCAGAAATATGTGAAAGTCAAAGTTAATGTTATTTTTTTAATATATATTAGTATTATGTGTGCAAGTGTTGTCTAGTTAGAGAACGACTGGAAAGAATACTCTAAAGGTAGGGCCTGTTAAGCACCTAAACAAACCACAAGGGGAGAATATGGTTTTCCCAAGAGAAGTCGGAAAGGGAGAAGAAAAAAATTAATTTCCACAACTAAGTACCTTACTGGTGGTCAACCACTTGACAAGATAAACATCAGATGGGGTGGTTTGTTCTTTTGAGCAATTTAAAGCTTTTAACTACAGTAGCTTGGACTAAACTTGAACCATTTTTCTATATTTCAGAAGTGGTTCACCTTTGTGCCATCTGCCAGAACTGAAATTAGTGAAATCCATATTGATATTAAATTGTTTTTATCTAAGATAAATTTAGAACTAGTATATGTAAAAAAGGGTGGCAAATGAACCTTTGTTCTGGTAGAAAAGTAATTTAATCCCCCTTTACACCCCATGCTCTCCAATTTTAAGGCACATGTGGAACATGAAACCAGGCAGTATGTTAAGAAACAGAAATGGAAGGTTTTCAATCTTAGCCCTATAGAAAGGAAAGTATTGACAGAAATTAGTTAGAATTAAGATATTAGAATTATGAAATCAGACAAGGGAGTGGGGTGGTGATTATGGAATACTTGAACTATGCAGCCAAAATATTAGAACTGTTGAACAGTGATTCTAGGTTTATCTAGATTTCAATGAATTAAATATATCACCCCTTCCATCAGAAGAGGAGTATAGTAAAGGGGAAAATGGTTCAAGCTGCCCATATGACTTCTGTGTATAAAGATTTGGTAGAAGAATTAACGTATATTGAAGGGCTTTTTTGAAACATGGATGACTGCAATCCTCTGCACAAAGGTGGGCCATCTACAAACCCTTCAAACTACAGACCCATAAGTCTCGCAAGTCTTATATGTAATGCCATGGAAAGAATTATCATGGAAATGATCAGTGATGATATAATACATTTTCTGACACCGGACTGACCCATTTTGGATTCATTGAGTGCAGGTATGCTTACTCAACCTGGTGGACTTCTTTGAGAAGGTCACCCAAGCAATGGATGAGGGGAAAAACAGACAGGATGCAGGAAAATAGAATTGAAGAGTCCACATCTACAAAGTGGCCAGTTACAAGTGGAGGCCCTCAAGGATCAGTCCTTGGATCACTCCTTTTTGGTATATACTCCTCTGAAGTCAAGGGCAGTGGGAATGGTCTCTGACTGACTAAATTTGCAGAAGATTGCAAATTAGGAGTTGTCATTGAATCCAACACTGACACAAATGTTCTCCAGGAAGGGCTGACACAAACAAACAACTGGTGTCAGACCCATTGACTAAAACTAAATGCCAAGTAATGTATAATAGTATCCTTTGGGAAGTCATCCACTCCTAGTAACTATCATATTGACAACACACCCCTTAGACATGACCCAGTAGTCAGGGACTTAGAGACAGATATAGACAGTAATCTAGCCTTTGACCATCACATGTTTATAGTTGTGAGGAAATCATTCTATGTTGTGCAACTTGTAGACAAAGGTTTGGCATCTAGTTCCAAGCAAGTAATTTTTACACTATATTCAGCGTTTAGCTGACCTATCATTGAGTACAATGCCCCCTTTTGTATGTACCTAAACAGGCATAGCTAATAAATGGGACGTCCACAGAGGATCCTCATTAAAAGTATACAGGGCATAGGTAAAATGACCTATGCAGACTGCCTCAAGGCCCTATCCCTGTATTCTGTTTCCTACAGGCTGTTGATGGGAGATCTATGCTTTTCTTACAGGCCACTTTCAGACCACACACTGATGGATCTCCTGCACATCCACAAAGCAAACAGCACCAAAATTAACCATTGCCTGTGATGTAAATAGAACCTGATGAAGAGACAGGTATGTATCCCGGAGACTAGCCCCATGTCTGGAACAGGCTCCCCATTCATGTGAAGAAGAGTTCCTCCCTAATCCAGTTCAAGTGTAACTTGGTCAATTGGATGGGGAGCAGGAAATTCATCCCTGGCTTGGCACTTATGTCTCTAATGGACACAGGCAGACTGTAAATGGTTCATCTCCCAGACCTCTGCTTGTAAATGTTTCATCCCCTGCTTACACTTATCAAGGATAACAGAACTTGTCAGAAATTTGGGATGCATTGCTAGGCTTATAAAGGCCCTTGTGGTCATTAGCCTAGTAAACACCTGTGATCCTATGAACCTATATGGCATTTAGGAAAATTGATATGATTTTAGAAGATAACTTTTAGCAAGGTATTAGAGATAAGACATTGTATGATTTTCTTATGGTATCGAAACCAATAATTCTGTGTATATTTACTATACCAAAGATTTACAAAATTATTGAGGATCCAGACCCATAGTAGCTGCTGCTGGATCCAAAACTTACCCCCTTACTGTGTTTGTGGACAGGAAACTAAAACCACTCCTTAGGTTATACAACCATATATTGGTTGATTTATAGGATTTTTAGCAAGGCTGCTAACGTATTTTTCTACCCCATTATTTGCTGATAAGTCTTGACATTAAAGACTTTTTTTCTGTTATTTCTTACATCCTTGGTTTGCAATGGTGTGAAAATATTCTAATTGAATGTGATTTTTTGAACTCCAATGATTTAAGATTAGTAAATATATGTACAGGATTGGTGTTGGCTAACAGCTTTATGCATTTTGAGGTAGACTATTATAAACAAATGATTGGGGTAGCTATGGGGGCTGCTTGTGCCCTTTTGTCTGGCAACATGCTGTTATTACACTGGAAACAAAATTTTGTTTTTAAATCCCAATATTTTTTATCTGTTTTCTGTATTTGTGTTTTTTGGACAGCATATTTTTTTATCACGGAATAGACAAATAAATAATTGGATCCATTTGTTAGTCATATCAACAATGCTACTGATTTTTTGAGTTTTACTTGCAACATTGGAAGTGGTAAGATTCTTTACTTGGATGCTGCATTGATCAAAGACTTGAGCAATGTTAGGTTTATGTTTATGGTTTATAGGAAATAGAACTTTTCAAACTCCTATCAGTATTTTAATAGTCATTGCAGATGGTTTGAGCTGGCCGCATGACCTCTGTGTATGAAGATTTGGTAGAAGAATTTATCTATAGTGAAGGGTTTTTTTGTTTTTTTTTTTGGAGGTTAGATAACCGGAATCTCTAGTTAACCATTTTAAAAGTGAAATGTTGAAAGGACAGGGTACTAAGTTCATCCCCATTTTGAGAACCAAGGAAAGAATTCACAACAGGCTGGTCCAAAACAAAAATAAAAATAATAATGAAACTGGTGTAGAGATGGAGGAAACCAACTACAATAGGTCCCTTATATTGACATTTAACTAGGACATTAGAGATATTCAGAAGATAGTTAAAAATAGTTACAAAATTCTGAAACTTTTTTTCAGAAATGCCCAAGAGTTTAACATTTTTTTTTCTAAACCATTAGTGTACACTTATAAAAGAAGGTACAACACTAAAAATCTTTTGGAGGGAGGGACAAATGAGAAATAAAACTAAATGAAAAAGACTTAATTAAATCTGAACTACATAAAATGGAATATGATATGTAAATATATATAAACTATTAAATACATGTATAAAAACTGCACACATAAATCCTTCATACTATATGTTAATTTTAAAATATCCCTATTTCATGTACTTCAAAATGTGCTTGTATTAAGTACACCTATTTAAGTTCTTTAATTTTTATTTTTTTTTAATTTTAATAGTCTTTTTCATTTAGTTTTATTTTAGAAACTCTTTAACAAATAGGTAATTTTAATCAACCTAGTGTATTGGTTGAAATGTAACACATGGTTTAATAGGAGGGTAATTTAAGTGGGATAGCGGGGACAGATAATTATCTGAGGAAGTCTTTGTACTTTGTAAAGACAAAAAGAGCTTCATGTTGGTTGGATTCATTTGATTTTTATTAAACGGGTTGGAATATTTGAACAATGTGGTGACTTCTGTTTGTTCACTGAGCTGATCTTGTGAACAAAAAGGAAAGGATACTATCTGTGGTGGTTCTTGCAGCTTTTTTTTGGTTTCTTGGTTTGTGTGCATTTCATGGCGTGGTTTGGTCTTGTTCAACATTCTAATGGCTGCTGACAACTGTGATAGTATCCAGCTGACAGGGACCTAAAACAAAAGCCAGGAAATTTAACTATACTAAATAGTATGCTTTCTCAACAAATTGAGGATTTATCTACCAGGCTGGATGTAATGGGAAGACAAACAACTAACAGTCAATTAAATGGGACTAATGTTAACTCTATAAACCAACCAAGAGTTAACTTTAGTAATTCAAGCAGTGTTGACTCTATCCCCTCTACTTCTGTTAGCTCGAATTTGAGATGTCTGTCAACTGATGCTAACAGTGACTTTAACAATGTCAAGAATAAAACTGCTAATATCGTTGAGACACTGAATACCTCGGGGCTTTTTGGGACTCCAAATGTAGCAGCTTGGCTAGATGAGCCTGTGATACTTAGCAACTCTGAACTATCAGTTCAGCAGGAGAACTCGGCTGGAGGTAAAATAAATATTGCAACCAATTTATACAACTGGAGGTTTCGTACCTCCAGGAGTGTATAAAAGAAAAAATTATCCAGAAGGGGCTTAGATGGTGGCAATACCCAACAGGACTTGAAGATGGATCAGTTTTTCATAAAGAGTGGATAGCTCTTTTTGATAAGCATGGTATAGAACTGTTAGAACTGATGGTTAAACATTATCAATTAAACCTTGACATCTTGTCTACGGATATAGAAAAAATAGACCAAGACATCAAAAATTACATTGATTTTGATCATTATAAGTATGACTATAATAGAACATTTAATAGTATTAATCAATTAATGGAGAAGTTACGGGCTACAAAACTGAAGAAGATGCAACGAGATAGGACAGCATATAGGGATGTAACAGCTTATCCTAAACCTCCCCTATCACAAATTTGGAAATCTATGAATGTACCATTGAGGGAAGGAGATGGTTCCGCATACCAGGAAGTAGAAACAAGAACACAACACACAAGTGTATCAGATGATGGAATCGTTAATAACAGTAGTGGGGTACGAAGAAGTGAGAGGATTATACAACAAAACAACTCGAATACTGGAAATTAGCATGCCCCAAATAATTACCAACAGAACAACAACAGTGAAAATTTTCATCACAAAACGCAGAACCACAAACCACGGGGAGGGAAAGTACAATGCTCCAACAACAACAACAGGAAACGGAGGAGATAGAGGAAGTTAACATTATTAATAAAAGGTACTGTAACATTTTAATGAACTCACAGAAAGACTTTAAAGTCTTTAATTACACAGAGACTGTAATTGAACCTGACATTATTGAATTATTTAATACGGGACAAACAGTTGTCATTGCAAATAAAGCATGTCTAGTGCAAATATTCATAGACTTTAAGCTGTTTATATGTAAAGTAAATTTAGCAGTGATTATGGGTCTAAATGAGTATAGCAAGAATGAATTTCATATAGCTAGTACATACAATCCGCCATTGCATAGCAGTGTTGTGCTGTTTGAGAAAATGTGTGAGAATGATTTTAGGTATAATATAGAAAACAAAAAAATGACTAACGATGAAAGGAACATTACTAAGCATGAATGGCAGGCAGTTTGTGATGTACAAAATTTGCCACTCAGATTTATGAAACCGGATAAGTGTGGGAGGTTAGTTATCATGCACAAAGATGATTACAAACAAAACATGAAGGCCATGTTAGATAGTGAAACATATGTTCACGTATCCAAAAATGAACTTAACATTGCTTGCAGTAGAATTAAAGCTTATCTAAATGACTTATTTACAGAGGCAAAGACTGATTTAGATATGTATAATTACATGACCATGGCTGCACCACGTATTCCTTTATTATTTGGTGTGCCAAAGGTTCACAAAAAATAGAGGAACCCCCCCATGAGACCACTGGTAGATGCTCATAATAGCATAACATATAGTTGTGCCAAAGTAGTAGATTCCATCTTGAAGAAATACATTAAACATGAGAATCAAATATGTAAAGATTTGTGGTCATTCTTGAGGGAAGTAAATCAACTAGAATTTAGAGGGGATTTCAATTTTGTAACCATTGATGTAAAAGAGTTGTATACATCTATCCCACACCAAGAAGGGATTGAGTGGGTTTCTAGTAAGTTGAGGAAACTGGGAGCTCCTCCTAACAAAATTAGTATGGTTGAAGAGTTATTAGATATTATATTAAGTAACAACTATATTACATTTGACAATGACTTATGTTTGCAATGGATAGGAGTTGCAATGGGGTCCCCATGTGGGGCAAGCTTTTCCAATTTAGTCATGGCACATTGGGAAGATGAATTTATTTGGAGTAACTTTAATATTAAGGAACAACTTTACTTTTATACAAGATTCTTAGATGACATTTTTGTCATCATTAAAGGTGATGAAAAAATGGACATTGACTTAATTACTTTAACAATATGACAGAATGTTTACAATTCACATTATGCTATGATGAGAATAAGATGTCTTATTTAGATATCGAGCTGAGAAAGGATAGTACTAACAACAGGTATGTTAGTACTATATTTAGAAAATAAACATATTCTAATAGCTTCCTTCATTTTACTAGATGCCACCCTTACCACCAAATAAGATCCGTGGTCAAGGGGCAGCTTGTGAGGGATTCTAGAATGACCAGGCTGAAATCTGACTTAACAGCTTGAATGTGAAAACTTGAAGAAATGTTTCTCAACAGAGGCTACCCCAAATTTTAATATAAGAACTGATTGAAGAAATTAGAAATAAAAGAAATAGAGGGATATATAAGCCCATACTATGGTCTGAACTTGAGACTATCTACATGGATAACGGAACTGTAGAGAGTGGTAACACCGGGGAATACAACCATATAAGTTACAGTTTCGTGACATCATTTAGTGTCAGTGCACGGGAACTGAGAGACATTCTATACAAGAATTGAGAGATATTACAAAGTGATCCATTCGTTAGTAAGAAGCTCACAACCCCAGATTATATTTAGAAAAGGAAAAAACATCAAAAGTATCTTAGAAAATCAACCCCTTAGTATGATTAGATATCCAGGGATGACCAAGTGTGAAATGTGTAATTTCTGTAAACATATGGGAAATGGACAAAATTATTATATTAAAAACAGAAAATACTGTACTTACAGGAAATTTAACTGCCAGTCTAAAATTATAGATTATTTGGCAAATTGCCAACAATGCCCAGTATTTTATATAGGAAAACTATCAGAATTTTGAAAGAAAGAGTTTAGGGCCATTTGTACAGTATTAATCATAAAAAGATGGACAATGTACTTGCAAGGCACATAGCTGAACATCCAGAGCACATATTTAAGTTTCGAGCTATAGACCAGATTTATTCGGATGGAAGAGGAGGACCTGAGTGCCTCCTTTTAGAGAGATTAGAACTGCTGTGGCAACTTTGTACAGAAGTCTGCCATCATCCAGGAATTAATGAAATCAATTACATATGCCCCGGGATTCATGAACCTTGCGCCAGGCGCCCGCATAGCGTCGGCGTTATAAAGCCAAATATGGCCACCGAGCGATTCAGGTATGAAGCAATCCCACGTGCACTACCGGCGTGCGCCGGACCCGCGCCGCCCCCGGCGTAGGTATGCTAATCACACTGTGTGCGGTATTGCACCATGCAAATGAAGGCAAATAGCGATCCACGAAGTTGGGCAGGCGTAGCGTAAGGGCATGGCAATGTAAACCAAAAAAAACGGTTTACATTTAGCCAAACATGACCAAGGAGTAATGGAAGGCTGTCAACGTCAGGTATCATACAGGTGCAATATGCCAATGGCGAAAGGCACCGAGAATTTCCAAAGAAAACATGCCCAAACTGTAAATAATGACATAAATGTTATGTACGCAGAAACCACAGCAGAACCCCCGGACATGTGCACAGAAGGTGCAAAACAATTAAATAATATGAGAATGTCCTAAAAGAGCAGTATAATACACATCAGATGCACAGCCACCACACACCATAGTATGTATGGAAAGCCTCAACCCCAGCGCAAGGGTTGTCAAGGAGTGGCGACAGTGTTCGGCACCGTAACCATGTATTAGCAGTCAATGCCATGCAAATGAGGCAGATAATAGTGAATCGCAAAACCGGTGCCGGTGTAAGGATGGAGCAAATGGCGCAGCGGTAGTACACCGAGGAGTGGCCTACACGGGATACATGTCAATCGCAGAGGGGTGTGCCACTGTAGGAGGAAGCACATTGGAGGCCAGCAAACATGGGCTGTACAATGCACATCACAGCAGCAGGATTGGCGTGTGAGGAAATAGATGCGCTGAGAGTACATAATGCCCGCATAGATGCATGTGCACGAGGATGACTACGTTCCCCAACCCAGTCATGTGACGGCCTCCCCGTCAACAACCACGGATATAGGAAGGTAATGCGGAGAATATGAGGAAATGCGGAAGCAGTGTAATTGGAGCCGTAATGAGCAATCAACACCAATCAATCCAGGAAGGGCAAACGGCAGCTGACAACTCTGCATGCAGACTCCTGCAAAACGGGAAAGGGAGGCATAGGAATGCAAAGATAGTAGGGGATGTAGTAGAAATGCAAGAGCAAAGAACCGAAATAGCACAGCCAAGTACAGAGGTAGCATAATGGCGGCAGACAAAATGCATCATATGCCATGTTCCTGCAGGATGCACTGCAGGCAATAGTAGGTGCAAAGTGCAGAAACAGTAATGTAAGATGCAAAGCTAAGCCAATGCAGGCAACTGTAATGTAACACTACAGGCAATACCATTGCAGTTGCAATGGTAAAACACCGAAGATAATCCACAGATACGGCTGCACAGACACACCCAATGACATCACCGGGTATACAGCACAACAGTATAAAGTGTGAATGCACACAACACACAGCCGGATTTCCCAAACGCCGCACCGTAGGGTGTGAACACACGGGGAACTTTTAAGATGTATATGTTGGGTGCCGCCGTGGCCGTGATGCATAGGTATGTGTCAGAGACAGACGGAGTTGCGGAGGAGGGTGCCAACAACTACCGTAGGCCTCATAGGAGAAGGAGAGTGTTCAGACCAAGGGTGACCTACCAGGGGCTGCAAGACCTGGAGATAGTAGAGCGCTACAGGGTGGACAGGGACACGTTACAGCAAATAGTGGAGCTGTGCTGGCCACGCCTAAGAACAAGAGACAACAGAGGGGAGCCCATCCCAGTGGACACAAAGGTATGTGTGAGCTTGCAATACTGGCTACAGGTACCTTTCAAAGGCCAACCGGGGATATAATGGGTATCTCACAGGCATCAGCATCCAGGGTACTACACCAGTTCCTGGATGCCATGTTACGACATGCCCATGAGTATATAAACTTCCCCAGATCTCAGGAGGAGTTGGCTAGCAATATGCGCCACTTCCACCGTGTGGCACAATACCCGGAGGTACTGGGTGCGATAGACTGTACGCACATAGAAATCAAGTCACCGACCGGGGAGCAGGGTAGACGCTACATAAACCGCAAGGGATACCCCTCCATCAATTGCCAGGTCGTGTGCAATGCGCAGGGCATTATCATGGATGTGTGTGCTGGCAGCCCTGGAAGCTACCACGACTCCCATATCTGGCATGCCTCACAGCTGTATCAGGTATTCGCCAGGGGGGACATCACACAAGGTCACCTTGTGGGGGATGCTGGCTATGCACTGGAGCCGTGGATGATGACACCCATCAGAAATGCACACACACACATGCAAGAATGCCATAATGAGGCACACGCACAAACCAGAATAATCATAGATTGTGTGTTTGGGATGTTGAAATCATGGTTCCGGTGCTTGGATACATCCGGTGGAGCCTTGCAGTACTCTCCAGGCACATGTGCCCACATATTCATAGTATGTTGTATGCTACACAATATGATTCTGCGGAAACAGCTGCTGCAGGGACATAATGGTCTAGGGCCACCAAGCCCGCCACAACTGCCAAGGCAAGCACAGGCACAGGGCGTTCAGCGCCATGTACACACTGTGCCAGCCCCAGTAGGTAGACGGAGGCGTACCCAATATGCCTACGCCCTGGCAAAGAGGGAACGCATAGCACATACTTTGACAGTGTAGGCCCCATGGACTGACACCTCCTTACCTGCACACACAGTGAAATGGACACCACACAAACATGTCCGCCCGTAATGTGTACCGTATGGGCGGACCTATGTGTGACTCCAACAAAGGTACCACCCAAACACTGCACACCCAATAGCCAGCAGAGCATGGAACGCCAACACCTCAACCGCACGCTGGTCCTACAGCAGACGGCGTAGCTGTATGCTGCCACTGTCGCCGCAAGTCGACTACATATGTACTTATGTGCATACACAGATACGGAAATAGATATCAGTACACACGTAGAAATATATGTACACATACACAGATATAAAGTACAACAGGTTAATATGGAACCCAGGGATGCACGTTTACAGATAAGTAAGACGCGAAATCCACACATAGTAAATATAGTGAACGACAACCCGATCATCCGGGAGGGTGGGCAGAGCAGGGAACGCCAGCCATGGAAATGTCAACCTGCAGCAATACATAACCGCGGGTCGGGATGATCGCCAGGCCACGGTATAGTAACGGGATATGTGCGTGTCATATCCATAGGATATGAGTGCGGAGGTACACACCGCCGCCGGCGATGCGGCCAACGTAGGTACTGTGTGCAACCGTCGGTGCGAAAGCAGCAATCATACCTGTCAAGTGTACGTCATTATGAGGAACGTACCTCATTTGGGGTCTAAAACAGTTCATGTTCCTCGCAGTTCCTCAAAGTTCCACATTGAAATAGTCAGTCACACATTCATTGTTATGAATGTATTTAAATGAAATCCTGGTAAATAGAAATTAATCATAGTAATTCATTAAAGGTTCTTCTTTGTAAGTAAATCAGCATATTCTAACCATCCTATGACCTTCGTAGCTGAAGTTGTTAGTAAGCCATTGGTATGTGTTCCACAGTTTGCCCATCTGTTCCACATTATGAATGTGTGTGTTCCTCATTTTGGAAATGGAAGGTTGAGAGCTATGGCGGCAATATGTGTATGTGTGAGGTGAGGTTGTCGTGTGTTCCGCTGTGTGTGTGTAATGTGTGTGCCACTGTAAAATGTGTATGTAGGTGACATGTCACAGGCGGAGTGTAATAACATGCGTAGGCATACAGTAAAGGAACCAGAGGCGTATGTACAGCAGTACCCACAAAGTAGTACTGACATATCCTCAGTGGCTAGGTGCGTGGCGACGTCAAACGATGCAAAGCGGAAATGTCCCAGAATGTACCACAGGACTATAGCCAACAGGAGATGCAAAGGACGCATGTACAAACCATGACCGTATGTATGGCGGCCATATGGTAGACTCAACACGATAGGTCGGCAATGTTACACAGCATCAGGCATGTACGGCGAAAATACGAATGTGCTATCCCGGCACCGATCGTGGACACTTACGGTCCCAGAATACCGGTGTGTTCCACGACCGTTAAGTAAGCAAGCGGCACACGAATAGGAGGCTACCGGTAGCATACAGGCCGTCCCAAGTACAGGACCACAATCACCGTAACTATCAGTGACAAAATGCCAATGGATAGTAGGCACGGACGAACATCCGCAGATATATAACCGATGTGAAGGAGGAATATGTGCAGGAAGCACACATGCAGGCGATACTGACACCACACGACATCAACAAAACAAACATTCCCAGAACAACAGACAGGTAACCTGCATCTCCCCAAGCAGGGATGGAGCAAACACACAAGCATATCTTGTATGTATAAATGCAAGACCCACACCCCGTGCACGTCACCCACATCCGCAGATATACCCCATCGCACATATCAAAGGGATAACAGCCAAAACCGTAGCAGAATCATACAGGCAGTCAATGACAGCGGCATACCCGCAACAAGCCGCGTGGGTAACACTAGCAGCAGCCGATGCATACTTGCATCCGTTGTGTACAGGAATATAACAGCTATGTTACACATCTGAATGCACAACGCCATCGACAGACGCCGCCAGGACATGGACACCCACATGTCGAACAGAATACCATACCCAACACACACAATCCACGGCTAACACCACAGCATAATGTACCTGACACCACACATAGCGTATGCAGTCACACAAACATGATACAATACATACCATCCCCACGAAGGTAGTGCAAATAACCAACGGCCACACGAGGAATGAACCATGGCCTAGTTTCGCGGGTAACGTACGAATGGAGGAGGATCACCAGTGATATGCGCATAACTATACACCGAGGAACAGCTATTGGCGTGATGAATCCACATGCCTCAGGTGACGACGAATAAAAGGAAGACTCCCTGGATATTCAAACCGTATGTTCATACCGAACACAAACTGCATTAAAAACAAGGAGTTAGAGGAGAATCTTGACGAATACAGAAGCAAAGGCCGGAAAGGTAAGTCGAACCCACGAGATGTACTGGTGTGTAACGCATGATACGTATGACTAATCTGCACTGTATGTGAACGATGTGTGTAAGTAAAGATACCTGTCCATCAGGCAGAGAGTGGTGAAAGGTGGTTATGTAATGCTAAGCCGCGGAGCATACCAACGACTGTGGACAACGTGTGCACAGCAGTGGGACAACATGTACACGGCCGTGATAACCCAAGGTTCGCCATAGGGATTCCAAACACAGAACAATGCCACCACCCACGCTGATGCTGTCAGTGGATATCGAACAATGAAGTGCCACAGCAGGATAGGACATGTATGTATAGTGTCACAGCACACATGTGCATGGGCATATACCGTCGATGTCATACGGAATGTGCGCACGACGTGCACGTATCCCTCGCAGTAGGGGTGACTATGTCAATTATGTGTACTGCAAAGCTGTCATGATGGATATGTTCAGAAATCATAGACAGTATCACAGGCATAGCATGCATGATGGAGGAATGGCCTAATGTTATGTACATAAACAGGATATGTATGGCCTGCACATATGGGACAGAGTAGTAGCAGAATAGGTACCCGAAATGGAGGGAACAGCAGGACTGACTGCACTAACGGAAGATGAATTTAAAACTGAAAACACCCTTCAGTTGTGTAGTATGATTACCCATTTACTATGTTGATATGGCATTGATAATCCAGCCAAGGTGATTATTCATTAGCCTTTCATATCTTTTCTTCTTTTCTCTACTGTGCAGCTGCAGAAGAGACAGGAGAAAATCTTGAGGTATATCAGGAGAGAATAACTCCCTTTAGAGAGGCAGGTAAATCTGCATCAGATATGAATGCAAGCCAGATAATGATTTTCAGTCCATCACTCTATATCAACATGAGCAGGTATACCTAAACCTTTATATCAAGCATACATGGCTGCATCAATAGCTCTTGCTAGTTTCATTAGGCATTGGGTACACCAACTTCATTTTGTGTGGGCTTAATACCTAAAAGCAGACATTAGATTTTATTACAGGACAGTATTTATAGAATATTCACTGCAGTAATGCATAACATTAACAAATCAATTATTGCAGATGCAATTATTAACTTTCAAAGCATATATCTGATAAGGTATTGAAAAATAAATGCTTCCATTTGTCATATCATAACATTGCTATTGATTTATTTCATGACATCAATGCCTTTACATCATATCTGGATGTGCCAATGGTGAATATATTTATGTGTCATATTTGTCTATGTACTGAAATAATGCAATAATGTGACGTAAGATTGATCTTATTATCTTTCTTTTGTCTCCATAAACCTATCTCTCTCTTTACTTCTTTTTATTTTGGGATACTTTGCTGCTAAAACTAAAATGGCCATTAGTACAGGGAACTAGAGTGACCTGTTTGGTTTGGCCCACCGCACCTCCACAATTGGCTGTGATGGCACCACCGCAGGAAGCACATGTGGGTTGCAACCTGTTACAGTTGCCTCCACAACTCCTGCCGCACCTGCCCCACCTAAATCAGGTAGCTCTCCCTCAGCTGTTGGTGCACTTGTACCATCCAGAAGCAGTAGTAGTGGAGATGGGGATTATGTCACCCATCCAGAGCTGACAGCAATGTTGGAAGATATAATGGAAATTGCCCTCAGTGCCTGAATTTTCAGGATTGAAAAGGGTATGTGTTGTATTGCCAAACTGATTCTGTTTCAATCCCTAACCCAAGAAACTGACATAGGAGACAGTTCTGAGGGTGATGCAAGATTCTCGCTGTCCTCAAGCTGGAGGTGGATATAGCTCAGATGTCCCCTACCTATTCCCCAGTCATGACATGCCCAGACCTTTTATGTCCATCACTATCTTGTAAGCCTTGTATGTCTGTGCCTGTTAGCTAACCTACCCAGCCTATGTGACCATCTGTCTCCCCGACATTCCACTCTGTAAAAAACGGGGACATATTCCACAAAAAAAAAAAAAAAAAATACATAGCTCTGAACATTGCATCTGTGTCATCTTGACACACTTGAGTTAGTCCAATTGGCTACACAACATTATTCTGTTGTGTTCACTCATCCCTGGTGTGGTGACTTTCCAAATTCATCACATTCTGTGCCCAATTCTACATATATGTTGTGAAGAAGTGGATAGCTAAGGTGCTCTCCCTCCACCCTCCTGCAAATTCCTGTATGTTTTCCACTGTTTCATCCCCTCTGCTTGTCCCTCATTTTTACCATTGTCCTATCAGATAATTTTCTCAAGTTTAATCTGGTCAAAAAATTGAATCACGCACAATATAAATAGATAGAAATGACCCATCAAAATGCCTTCAAACTTTATCCTCAGCATTTGTAATGAGCTTGACATCACACACCAATGCTGAGTGACAGTGAATGGTGTTTCATGTCCTGTGGCAGAAACTGGTGAGTTTTTGCCATCACCCACCCTAGTCTGATTATGTTTGTGCAGATTTGCTTAGCCCTGTTACACTATGCACAGACAGGTTAATTTTTCTCTTGAACAGGCTTTAGAGTTGAATGTACACAATATCAATATAGGATGTTCCAAATGTAAATATTGTTTGGAAGCAAACTTCCCCAAAAGTTCTGGCCTCAAAACAAATGTGTAAATAATGACACATAACACCTTAAGATAACACATCTCTTTTCTGCATTGGATCATTGTAATGTACTGTAATGTACATTTTACATAATGTTAAAATTGTCATTACTGTGATGAATCCTGATGCCTACATTCTCACTTGCCTCATTTTTTGTCTGTTCCTTCAAAACTGTAAAATTAGGTGATGAAGTAACACTTCCTGTGTGATATATTGATGTAATTCACATGATTGTAAAAATGCTTTTTAGCATAGTGTTACAGGTTTGAATCCAGAAATATGTGAAAGTCAAAGTTAATGTTATTTTTTTAATATATATTAGTATTATGTGTGCAAGTGTTGTCTAGTTAGAGAACGACTGGAAAGAATACTCTAAAGGTAGGGCCTGTTAAGCACCTAAACAAACCACAAGGGAGAATATGGTTTTCCCAAGAGAAGTTTGAAAGGGAGAAGAAAAAATTAATTTCCACAACTAAGTACCTTACTGGTGGTCAACCACTTGACAAGATAAACATCAGATGGGGTGGTTTGTTCTTTGAGCAATTTAAAGCTTTTAACTACAGTAGCTTGGACTAAACTTGAACCATTTTTCTATTTTTCAGAAGTGGTTCACCTTTGTGCCATCTGCCAGAACTGAAATTAGTGAAATCCATATTGATATTAAATTGTTTTTATCTAAGATAAATTTAGAACTAGTATATGTAAAAAAGGGTGGCAAATGAACCTTTGTTCTGGTAGAAAAGTAATTTAATCCCCCTTTACACCCCATGCTCTCCAATTTTAAGGCACATGTGGAACATGAAACCAGGCAGTATGTTAAGAAACAGAAATGGAAGGTTTTCAATCTTAGCCCTATAGAAAGGAAAGTATTGACAGAAATTAGTTAGAATTAAGATATTAGAATTATGAAATCAGACAAGGGAGTGGGGTGGTGATTATGGAATACTTGAACTATGCAGCCAAAATATTAGAACT
The DNA here is from genome assembly GCF_019279795.1 of Protopterus annectens. Taxonomy (NCBI): domain Eukaryota; kingdom Metazoa; phylum Chordata; order Ceratodontiformes; family Protopteridae; genus Protopterus; species Protopterus annectens. The sequence goes on from NC_056726.1 coordinate 1,908,639,427, forward strand.
GTTGAACAGTGATTCTAGGTTTATCTAGATTTCAATGAATTAAATATATCACCCCTTCCATCAGAAGAGGAGTATAGTAAAGGGGAAAATGGTTCAAGCTGCCCATATGACTTCTGTGTATAAAGATTTGGTAGAAGAATTAACGTATATTGAAGGGCTTTTTTGAAACATGGATGACTGCAATCCTCTGCACAAAGGTGGGCCATCTACAAACCCTTCAAACTACAGACCCATAAGTCTCGCAAGTCTTATATGTAATGCCATGGAAAGAATTATCATGGAAATGATCAGTGATGATATAATACATTTTCTGACACCGGACTGACCCATTTTGGATTCATTGAGTGCAGGTATGCTTACTCAACCTGGTGGACTTCTTTGAGAAGGTCACCCAAGCAATGGATGAGGGGAAAAACAGACAGGATGCAGGAAAATAGAATTGAAGAGTCCACATCTACAAAGTGGCCAGTTACAAGTGGAGGCCCTCAAGGATCAGTCCTTGGATCACTCCTTTTGGTATATACCTCTGAAGTCAAGGGCAGTGGAATGGTCTCTGACTGACTAAATTTGCAGATGACTGCAAATTGGGAGTTGTCATTGAATCCAACACTGACACAAATGTTCTCCAGGAAGGGCTGACACAAACAAACAACTGGTGTCAGACCCATTGACTAAAACTAAATGCCAAGAAATGCATAATAGTATCCTCTGGGAAGTCTCCACCCTAGTAACTATCATATTGACAACACACCCTTAGACATGACCCAGTAGTCAGGGACTTAGAGACAGATATAGACAGTAATCTAGCCTTTGACCATCACATGTTTATAGTTGTGAGGAAATCATTCTATGTTGTGCAACTTGTAGACAAAGGTTTGGCATCTAGTTCCAAGCAAGTAATTTTTACACTATATTCAGCGTTTAGCTGACCTATCATTGAGTACAATGCCCCCTTTTGTATGTACCTAAACAGGCATAGCTAATAAATGGGACGTCCACAGAGGATCCTCATTAAGTATACAGGGCATAGGTAAAATGACCTATGCAGACTGCCTCAAGGCCCTATCCCTGTATTCTGTTTCCTACAGGCTGTTGATGGGAGATCTATGCTTTTCTTACAGGCCACTTTCAGACCACACACTGATGGATCTCCTGCACATCCACAAAGCAAACAGCACCAAAATTAACCATTGCCTGTGATGTAAATAGAACCTGATGAAGAGACAGGTATGTATCCCGGAGACTAGCCCCATGTCTGGAACAGGCTCCCCATTCATGTGAAGAAGAGTTCCTCCCTAATCCAGTTCAAGTGTAACTTGGTTAATTGGATGGGGAGCAGGAAATTCATCCCTGGCTTGGCACTTATGTCTCTAATGGACACAGGCAGACTGTAAATGGTTCATCTCCCAGACCTCTGCTTGTAAATGTTTCATCCCCTGCTTACACTTATCAAGGATAACAGAACTTGTCAGAAATTTGGGATGCATTGCTAGGCTTATAAAGGCCCTTGTGGTCATTAGCCTAGTAAACACCTGTGATCCTATGAACCTATATGGCATTTAGGAAAATTGATATGATTTTAGAAGATAACTTTAGCAAGGTATTAGAGATAAGACATTGTATGATTTTCTTATGGTATCGAAACCAATAATTCTGTGTATATTTACTATACCAAAGATTTACAAATTATTGAGGATCCAGACCCATAGTAGCTGCTGCTGGATCCAAAACTTACCCCTTACTGTGTTTGTGGACAGGAAACTAAAACCACTCCTTAGGTTATACAACCATATATTGGTTGATTTATAGGATTTTAGCAAGGCTGCTAACGTATTTTTCTACCCCATTATTTGCTGATAAGTCTTGACATTAAAGACTTTTTTTCTGTTATTTCTTACATCCTTGGTTTGCAATGGTGTGAAAATATTCTAATTGAATGTGATTTTTTGAACTCCAATGATTTAAGATTAGTAAATATATGTACAGGATTGGTGTTGGCTAACAGCTTTATGCATTTTGAGGTAGACTATTATAAACAAATGATTGGGGTAGCTATGGGGGCTGCTTGTGCCCTTTTGTCTGGCAACATGCTGTTATTACACTGGAAACAAAATTTTGTTTTTAAATCCCAATATTTTTTATCTGTTTTCTGTATTTGTGTTTTTTGGACAGCATATTTTTTTATCACGGAATAGACAAATAAATAATTGGATCCATTTGTTAGTCATATCAACAATGCTACTGATTTTTTGAGTTTTACTTGCAACATTGGAAGTGGTAAGATTCTTTACTTGGATGCTGCATTGATCAAAGACTTGAGCAATGTTAGGTTTATGTTTATGGTTTATAGGAAATAGAACTTTTCAAACTCCTATCAGTATTTTAATAGTCATTGCAGATGGTTTGAGCTGGCCGCATGACCTCTGTGTATGAAGATTTGGTAGAAGAATTTATCTATAGTGAAGGGTTTTTTTGTTTTTTTTTTTGGAGGTTAGATAACCGGAATCTCTAGTTAACCATTTTAAAAGTGAAATGTTGAAAGGACAGGGTACTAAGTTCATCCCCATTTTGAGAACCAAGGAAAGAATTCACAACAGGCTGGTCCAAAACAAAATAAAAATAATAATGAAACTGGTGTAGAGATGGAGGAAACCAACTACAATAGGTCCCTTATATTGACATTTAACTAGGACATTAGAGATATTCAGAAGATAGTTAAAAATAGTTACAAAATTCTGAAACTTTTTTTCAGAAATGCCCAAGAGTTTAACATTTTTTCTAAACCATTAGTGTACACTTATAAAAGAAGGTACAACACTAAAAATCTTTTGGAGGGAGGGACAAATGAGAAATAAAACTAAATGAAAAAGACTTAATTAAATCTGAACTACATAAATGGAATATGATATGTAAATATATATAAACTATTAAATACATGTATAAAACTGCACACATAAATCCTTCATACTATATGTTAATTTTAAAATATCCCTATTTCATGTACTTCAAAATGTGCTTGTATTAAGTACACCTATTTAAGTTCTTTAATTTTTATTTTTTTTTAATTTTAATAGTCTTTTTCATTTAGTTTTATTTTAGAAACTCTTTAACAAATAGGTAATTTTAATCAACCTAGTGTATTGGTTGAAATGTAACACATGGTTTAATAGGAGGGTAATTTAAGTGGGATAGCGGGGACAGATAATTATCTGAGGAAGTCTTTGTACTTTGTAAAGATGAAAAGCGCTTCATCTTGGTTGGATTCATTTGATTTTTATTAAACATACTGGAATATTTGAACAATGTGGTGACTTGTGTTTGTTCACTGAACTGATCTTGTGATCAAAAAGGAAAGGATACTATCTGTGGTGGTTCTTGCAGCTGTTTTTTTGGTTTCTTGGTTTGTGTGCATTTCATGGTATGGTTTGGTCTTGTTCAACATTCTAATGGCTGCTGACAACTGTGATAGTATCCAGCTGACAGGGACCTAAAACAAAAGCCAGGAAATTTAACTATACTAAATAGTATGCTTTCTCAACAAATTGAGGATTTATCTACCAGGCTGGATGTAATGGGAAGACAAACAACTAACAGTCAATTAAATGGGACTAATGTTAACTCTATAAACCAACCAAGAGTTAACTTTAGTAATTCAAGCAGTGTTGACTCTATCCCCTCTACTTCTGTTAGCTCGAATTTGAGATGTCTGTCAACTGATGCTAACAGTGACTTTAACAATGTCAAGAATAAAACTGCTAATATCGTTGAGACACTGAATACCTCGGGGCTTTTTGGGACTCCAAATGTAGCAGCTTGGCTAGATGAGCCTGTGATATTACTTAGCAACTCTGAACTATCAGTTCAGCAGGAGAACTCGGCTGGAGGTAAAATAAATATTGCAACCATTTATACAACTGGAGGTTTCGTACCTCCAGGAGTGTATAAAAGAAAAAATTATCCAGAAGGGGCTTAGATGGTGGCAATACCCAACAGGACTTGAAGATGGATCAGTTTTTCATAAAGAGTGGATAGCTCTTTTTGATAAGCATGGTATAGAACTGTTAGAACTGATGGTTAAACATTATCAATTAAACCTTGACATCTTGTCTACGGATATAGAAAAATAGACCAAGACATCAAAATTACATTGATTTTGATCATTATAAGTATGACTATAATAGAACATTTAATAGTATTAATCAATTAATGGAGAAGTTACGGGCTACAAAACTGAAGAAGATGCAACGAGATAGGACAGCATATAGGATGTAACAGCTTATCCTAAACCTCCCCTATCACAAATTTGGAAATCTATGAATGTACCATTGAGGGAAGGAGATGGTTCCGCATACCAGGAAGTAGAAACAAGAACACAACACACAAGTGTATCAGATGATGGAATCGTTAATAACAGTAGTGGGGTACGAAGAAGTGAGAGGATTATACAACAAAACAACTCGAATACTGGAAATTAGCATGCCCCAAATAATTACCAACAGAACAACAACAGTGAAAATTTTCATCACAAAACGCAGAACCACAAACCACGGGGAGGGAAAGTACAATGCTCCAACAACAACAACAGGAAACGGAGGAGATAGAGGAAGTTAACATTATTAATAAAAGGTACTGTAACATTTTAATGAACTCACAGAAAGACTTTAAAGTCTTTAATTACACAGAGACTGTAATTGAACCTGACATTATTGAATTATTTAATACGGGACAAACAGTTGTCATTGCAAATAAAGCATGTCTAGTGCAAATATTCATAGACTTTAAGCTGTTTATATGTAAAGTAAATTTAGCAGTGATTATGGGTCTAAATGAGTATAGCAAGAATGAATTTCATATAGCTAGTACATACAATCCGCCATTGCATAGCAGTGTTGTGCTGTTTGAGAAAATGTGTGAGAATGATTTTAGGTATAATATAGAAAACAAAAAATGACTAACGATGAAAGGAACATTACTAAGCATGAATGGCAGGCAGTTTGTGATGTACAAAATTTGCCACTCAGATTTATGAAACCGGATAAGTGTGGGAGGTTAGTTATCATGCACAAAGATGATTACAAACAAAACATGAAGGCCATGTTAGATAGTGAAACATATGTTCACGTATCCAAAATGAACTTAACATTGCTTGCAGTAGAATTAAAGCTTATCTAAATGACTTATTTACAGAGGCAAAGACTGATTTAGATATGTATAATTACATGACCATGGCTGCACCACGTATTCCTTTATTATTTGGTGTGCCAAAGGTTCACAAAAAATAGAGGAACCCCCCCATGAGACCACTGGTAGATGCTCATAATAGCATAACATATAGTTGTGCCAAAGTAGTAGATTCCATCTTGAAGAAATACATTAAACATGAGAATCAAATATGTAAAGATTTGTGGTCATTCTTGAGGGAAGTAAATCAACTAGAATTTAGAGGGGATTTCAATTTTGTAACCATTGATGTAAAAGAGTTGTATACATCTATCCCACACCAAGAAGGGATTGAGTGGGTTTCTAGTAAGTTGAGGAAACTGGGAGCTCCTCCTAACAAAATTAGTATGGTTGAAGAGTTATTAGATATTATATTAAGTAACAACTATATTACATTTGACAATGACTTCTGTTTGCAATGGATAGGAGTTGCAATGGGGTCCCCATGTGGGGCAAGCTTTTCCAATTTAGTCATGGCACATTGGGAAGATGAATTTATTTGGAGTAACTTTAATATTAAGGAACAACTTTACTTTTATACAAGATTCTTAGATGACATTTTGTCATCATTAAAGGTGATGAAAAAATGGACATTGACTTAATTACTTTAACAATATGACAGAATGTTTACAATTCACATTATGCTATGATGAGAATAAGATGTCTTATTTAGATATCGAGCTGAGAAAGGATAGTACTAACAACAGGTATGTTAGTACTATATTTAGAAAATAAACATATTCTAATAGCTTCCTTCATTTTACTAGATGCCACCCTTACCACCAAATAAGATCCGTGGTCAAGGGGCAGCTTGTGAGGGATTCTAGAATGACCAGGCTGAAATCTGACTTAACAGCTTGAATGTGAAAAACTTGAAGAAATGTTTCTCAACAGAGGCTACCCCCAAATTTTAATATAAGAACTGATTGAAGAAATTAGAAATAAAAGAAATAGAGGGATATATAAGCCCATACTATGGTCTGAACTTGAGACTATCTACATGGATAACGGAACTGTAGAGAGTGGTAACACCGGGGAATACAACCATATAAGTTACAGTTTCGTGACATCATTTAGTGTCAGTGCACGGGAACTGAGAGACATTCTATACAAGAATTGAGAGATATTACAAAGTGATCCATTCGTTAGTAAGAAGCTCACAACCCCCCCCCCCCCAGATTATATTTAGAAAAGGAAAAAACATCAAAAGTATCTTAGAAAATCAACCCCTTAGTATGATTAGATATCCAGGGATGACCAAGTGTGAAATGTGTAATTTCTGTAAACATATGGGAAATGGACAAAATTATTATATTAAAAACAGAAAATACTGTACTTACAGGAAATTTAACTGCCAGTCTAAAATTATAGATTATTTGGCAAATTGCCAACAATGCCCAGTATTTTATATAGGGAAAACTATCAGAATTTTGAAAGAAAGAGTTTAGGGCCATTTGTACAGTATTAATCATAAAAAGATGGACAATGTACTTGCAAGGCACATAGCTGAACATCCAGAGCACATATTTAAGTTTCGAGCTATAGACCAGATTTATTCGGATGGAAGAGGAGGACCTGAGTGCCTCCTTTTAGAGAGATTAGAACTGCTGTGGCAACTTTGTACAGAAGTCTGCCATCATCCAGGAATTAATGAAATCAATTACATATGCCCCGGGATTCATGAACCTTGCGCCAGGCGCCCGCATAGCGTCGGCGTTATAAAGCCAAATATGGCCACCGAGCGATTCAGGTATGAAGCAATCCACGCACTACCGGCGGCGCTGGACCGCCGCCCGGCGTAGGTATGCTAATCACACTGTGTGCGGTATTGCACCATGCAAATGAAGGCAAATAGCGATCCACGGTTGGGCAGGCGTAAGCGTAAGGCATGGCAATGTAAACCAAAACCGGTTTACATTTAGCCAAACATGACCAAGGAGTAATGCAAGGCTGTCACCGCCAGGTATCATACAGGTGCAATATGCCAATGGCGAAAGGCACCGAGAATTTCCAAAGAAAACATGCCCAAACTGTAAATAATGACATAAATGTTATGTACGCAGAAACCACAGCAGAACCCCCGGACATGTGCACAGAAGGTGCAAAACAATTAAATAATATGAGAATGTCCTAAAAGAGCAGTATAATACACATCAGATGCACAGCCACCACACACCATAGTATGTATGGAAAGCCTCAACCCCAGCGCAAGGGTTGTCAAGGAGTGGCGACAGTGTTCGGCACCGTAACCATGTATTAGCAGTCAATGCCATGCAAATGAGGCAGATAATAGTGAATCGCAATACCCCCCCGTGTGTAAGGATGGAGCAAATGGCGCAGCGGTAGTACACCGAGGAGTGGCCTACACGGGATACATGTCAATCGCAGAGGGGTGTGCCACTGTAGGAGGAAGCACATTGGAGGCCAGCAAACATGGGCTGTACAATGCACATCACAGCAGCAGGATTGGCGGTGAGGAAATAGATGCGCTTGAGAGTACATAATGCCCGCATAGATGCATGTGCACGAGGATGACTACGTTCCCCAACCCAGTCATGTGACGGCCTCCCCGTCAACAACCACGGATATAGGAAGGTAATGCGGAGAATATGAGGAAATGCGGAAGCAGTGTAATTGGAGCAGTAATGAGCAATCAACACCAATCAATCCAGGAAGGGCAAACGGCGGCAGCTGACAACTCTGCATGCAGACTCCTGCAAAACGGGAAAGGGGAGGCATAGGAATGCAAAGATAGTAGGGGATGTAGTAGAAATGCAAAGAGCAAAGAACCGAAATAGCACAGCCAAGTACAGAGGTAGCATAATGGCGGCGGCAGACAAAATGCATCATATGCCATGTTCCTGCAGGATGCACTGCAGGCAATAGTAGGTGCAAAGTGCAGAAACAGTAATGTAAGATGCAAAGCTAAGCCAATGCAGGCAACTGTAATGTAACACTACAGGCAATACCATTGCAGTTGCAATGGTAAAACACCGAAGATAATCCACAGATACGGCTGCACAGACACACCCAATGACATCACCGGGTATACAGCACAACAGTATAAAGTGTGAATGCACACAACACACAGCGCGATTTCCCAAACGCCGCACCGTAGGGTGTGAACACACGGGGAACTTTTAAGATGTATATGTTGGGTGCCGCCGTGGCCGTGATGCATAGGTATGTGTCAGAGACAGACGGAGTTGCGGAGGAGGGTGCCAACAACTACCGTAGGCCTCATAGGAGAAGGAGAGTGTTCAGACCAAGGGTGACCTACCAGGGGCTGCAAGACCTGGAGATAGTAGAGCGCTACAGGGTGGACAGGGACACGTTACAGCAAATAGTGGAGCTGTGCTGGCCACGCCTAAGAACAAGAGACAACAGAGGGGAGCCCATCCCAGTGGACACAAAGGTATGTGTGAGCTTGCGAATACTGGCTACAGGTACCTTTCAAAGGCCAACCGGGGATATAATGGGTATCTCACAGGCATCAGCATCCAGGGTACTACACCAGTTCCTGGATGCCATGTTACGACATGCCCATGAGTATATAAACTTCCCCAGATCTCAGGAGGAGTTGGCTAGAAATATGCGCCACTTCCACCGTGTGGCACAATACCCGGAGGTACTGGGTGCGATAGACTGTACGCACATAGAAATCAAGTCACCGACCGGGGAGCAGGGTAGACGCTACATAAACCGCAAGGGATACCCCTCCATCAATTGCCAGGTCGTGTGCAATGCGCAGGGCATTATCATGGATGTGTGTGCTGGCAGCCCTGGAAGCTACCACGACTCCCATATCTGGCATGCCTCACAGCTGTATCAGGTATTCGCCAGGGGACATCACACAAGGTCACCTTGTGGGGATGCTGGCTATGCACTGGAGCCGTGGATGATGACACCCATCAGAAATGCACACACACATGCAAGAATGCCATAATGAGGCACACGCACAAACCAGAATAATCATAGATTGTGTGTTTGGGATGTTGAAATCATGGTTCCGGTGCTTGGATACATCCGTGGAGCCTTGCAGTACTCTCCAGGCACATGTGCCCACATATTCATAGTATGTTGTATGCTACACAATATGATTCTGCGGAAACAGCTGCTGCAGGGACATAATGGTCTAGGGCCACCAAGCCCGCCACAACTGCCAAGGCAAGCACAGGCACAGGGCGCTCAGCGCCATGAACACACTGTGCCAGCCCCAGTAGGTAGACGGAGGCACCCAATATGCCTACGCCTGGCAAAGAGGGAACGCATAGCACATACTTTGACAGTGTAGGCCCCATGGACTGACACCTCCTTACCTGCACACACAGTGAAATGGACACCACACAAACATGTCCGCCCGTAATGTGTACCGTATGGGCGGACCTATGTGTGACTCCAACAAAGGTACCACCCAAACACTGCACACCCAATAGCCAGCAGAGCATGGAACGCCAACACCTCAACCGCTCGCTTGTCCTACAGCAGACGGCGAGCTGTATGCTGCCACTGTCGCCGCAAGTCGACTACATATGTACTTATGTGCATACACAGATACGGAAATAGATATCAGTACACACGTAGAAATATATGTACACATACACAGATATAAAGTACAACAGGTTAATATGGAACCCAGGGATGCACGTTTACAGATAAGTAAGACGCGAAATCCACACATAGTAAATATAGTGAACGACAACCCGATCATCTGGGAGGGTGGGCAGAGCAGGGAACGCCAGCCATGGAAATGTCAACCTGCAGCAATACATAACCGCGGGTCGGGATGATCGCCAGGCCACGGTATAGTAACGGGATATGTGCGTGTCATATCCATAGGATATGAGTGCAGAGGTACACACCGCCGCGATGCGCCAACGAGGTACTGTGTGCAACCGCCGGCGAAGCAGCAATCATACCTGTCAAGTGTACGTCATTATGAGGAACGTACCTCATTTGGGGTCTAAAACAGTTCATGTTCCTCGCAGTTCCTCAAAGTTCCACACTGAAATAGTCAGTCACACATTCATTGTTATGAATGTATTTAAATGAAATCCTGGTAAATAGAAATTAATCATAGTAATTCATTAAAGGTTCTTCTTTGTAAGTAAATCAGCATATTCTAACCATCCTATGACCTTCGTAGCTGAAGTTGTTAGTAAGCCATTGGTATGTGTTCCACAGTTTGCCCATCTGTTCCACATTATGAATGTGTGTGTTCCTCATTTTGGAAATGGAAGGTTGAGAGCTATGGCGGCAATATGTGTATGTGTGAGGTGAGGTTGTCGTGTGTTCCGCTGTGTGTGTGTAATGTGTGTGCCACTGTAAAATGTGTATGTAGGTGACATGTCACAGGCGGAGTGTAATAACATGCGTAGGCATACAGTAAAGGAACCAGAGGCGTATGTACAGCAGTACCCACAAAGTAGTACTGACATCTCCTCAGTGGCTAGGTGCGTGGCGACGTGAAACGATGCAAAGCGGAAATGTCCCAGAATGTACCACAGGACTATAGCCAACAGGAGATGCAAAGGACGCATGTACAAACCATGACCGTATGTATGGCGGCCATATGGTAGACTCAACACGATAGGTCGGCAATGTTACACAGCATCAGGCATGTACGGCGAAAATACGAATGTGCTATCCCGGCACCGATCGTGGACACTTACGGTCCCGTAAATACCGCGGTGTGTTCCACGACCGTTAAGTAAGCAAGCGGCACACGAATAGGAGGCTACCGGTAGCATACAGGCCGTCCCAAGTACAGGACCACAATCACCGTAACTATCAGTGACAAAATGCCAATGGATAGTAGGCACCGAACATCCGCAGATATATAACCGATGTGAAGGAGGAATATGTGCAGGAAGCACACATGCAGGCGATACTGACACCACACGACATCAACAAAACAAACATTCCCAGAACAACAGACAGGTAACCTGCATCTCCCCAAGCAGGGATGGAGCAAACACACAAGCATATCTTGTATGTATAAATGCAAGACCCACACCCCGTACCCGTCACCCACATCCGCAGATATACCCCATCGCACATATCAAAGGGATAACAGCCAAAACCGTAGCAGAATCATACAGGCAGTCAATGACAGCGGCATACCCGCAACAAGCCGCGTGGGTAACACTAGCAGCAGCCGATGCATACTTGCATCCGTTGTGTACAGGAATATAACAGCTATGTTACACATCTGAATGCACAACGCCATCGACAGACGCCGCCAGGACATGGACACCCACATGTCGAACAGAATACCATACCCAACACACACAATCCACGGCTAACACCACAGCAAAATGTACCTGACACCACACATAGCGATGCAGTCACACAAACATGATACAATACATACCATCCCCACGAAGGTAGTGCAAATAACCAACGCCACACGAGGAATGAACCATGGCCTAGTTTCGGGTAACGCATTTAATGGAGGAGGATCACCAGTGATATGCGATAACTATACACCGAGGAACAGCTATTGGCGTGATGAATCCACATGCCTCAGGTGACGACGAATAAAAGGAAGACTCCTGGATATTCAAACCGTATGTTCATACCGAACAAAACAAGGAGTTAGAGGAGAATCTTGACGAATACAGAAGCAAAGGCCGGAAAGGTAAGTCGAACCCACGAGATGTACTGGTGTGTAACGCATGATACGTATGACTAATCTGCACTGTATGTGAACGATGTGTGTAAGTAAAGATACCTGTCCATCAGGCAGAGAGTGGTGAAAGGTGGTTATGTAATGCTAAGCCGCCGAGCATACCAACGACTGTGGACAACGTGTGCACAGCAGTGGGACAACATGTACACGGCCGTGATAACCCAAGGTTCGCCATAGGGATTCCAAACACAGAACAATGCCACCACCCACGCTGATGCTGTCAGTGGATATCGAACAATGAAGTGCCACAGCAGGGGATAGGACATGTATGTATAGTGTCACAGCACACATGTGCATGGGCATATACCGTCGATGTCATACGGAATGTGCGCACGACGTGCACGTATCCCTCGCAGTAGGGGTGACTATGTCAATTATGTGTACTGCAAAGCTGTCATGATGGATATGTTCAGAAATCATAGACAGTATCACAGGCATAGCATGCATGATGGAGGGATGGCCTAATGTTATGTACATAAACAGGATATGTATGGCCTGCACATATGGGACAGAGTAGTAGCAGAATAGGTACCCGAAATGGAGGGAACAGCAATTAACCATGTCCAAACGTTCTGTAGCAGGTGCAATGTGTGCAACAATGATGTCCGTCAGGGCCGTGTGTAAACACATGTGCAATGTACACAGTAGTGTAACCCCCCCCATGGTAGTGTCCACTGAACAGCAGAGGTGGATGTCAACTGTATGTCTATACAGTACTTCCGCTGTGGTGGTACCATGGGTCTGTGTCACCCTACCAGCAAGGGAGCTATCACATGACTAGTGACACAGTGTGTCCCTGTGGGATGTGCACAGGACCAATGTCCCACAGCACGGTGTGTGTCCAGTCTGTGGAGGTCACACAGACGCCCAGGCTGAGCAATGTGGCATGTGTGCACACATGCAGGAGTGCTCCTCCCACCCTGCCCACTGCAAACGCCATGTAGGAGTACTACATGCATCAGTAATGCGGAGAACATGGCCCATGGCAGAGTAGATGACACCCTGTGTTAGTGGTATGCAGGTGAGTACAGATGTGTTTGATGACTGTCATTTGCATATGTAAACTGTCTGAGCCAGGTAGACATCACGGCATGACTATACTGAGACATGTAAAGTTGTATCCATTGTGTAAGGTACACCACCTATGTGTTATTGTAACACTGCCTGCGTGTACATGTGTGTATGGCATAGGTACAAGGCACCCAATGTACCAGCTAGACATACGGTCCAGAAATGCGCGGCCCTGCACATGTGTACCCACGCCATAGTGGTATATGGCAACCACAGCACCATGTGGGGCATGTGTGTGTACAGCAACCATGTACAATGTGATATGCATTTATAGGGACAGTATCCATGTGATACACACTGCATGACTGTCACTATGCAAAGGTGATGTGTATGCACTATGTGTGATGTAACTGATGCAATGATATCTACATGATATATCTGCCACACTGACACCTGTATGGTTGTTAGCAATATGAGTAGGATGAGCTAGAATCCTGCCAGGTATGTAGATGTGGTATATGTAGGCATGGACAATACTCTTTGACAGCATGTAGTGTATGTAAGCAAATAGTGAGCATGAGGGGCCACATGACTGATGACTGTGCAATGTCACACGTACCTGACTCGTTGTAGTTAGCATGATATGCCTGCACCACTGTGTGACCTGTACAGGAGGCACATGGCGTAACATCCTGAGACATAGGGTACGATGTGATGCTGGATGTGTACATTGGCAATACCATACAGTGGAATGGCGCTGAAGGGCAAAGAGCGGATAATGTCTGAGTTGATACACTCTGTACAACACCAACCACCCATGCAATGGTATGACAGGTGGCCAGCATGTGGATGTGGTGTGCTGTGGCGCACAGAAGCCCAACAAGGGTGCCAGTAAAGGCATGGAGGTCGTCAATGAGTGTGTGAAGCATGTATGTGAGGATGTGGCCCAGTGCCATACTGAATGGGCCAGTCATGGGTGTACAAATGCAGCCCCATATGTGCAATGCAGTACCACCCATGTGTAGTGTGATAGATGTGGTAGTGTGGTGGTCAGGGTACACAACGTACATGAATGGGCTAGTAGGCAATGCAGTGTGCTGCTGCAGAGACATGTAACAGCCAGGTTGGCGGGATACAACAACTACGTAGAACGGAGGTGACATTGGGACCGTGTTCTCGGACATAACGTGTGCATGGCAGTACTATGTATGTGTCCACAGGGTTAATACAATGTCCAGCCATGGATTGGAACCCTTTTGTGAGTGAGAGTGTGTATTGTTGGTAGGTACCCCATTGGCAGGCATGATGCCAGCAACATCTGTGTTGGCAATGCCTGCATGAGTGTTGTATGCTGCATTGAATGTGGATGTAGCCAAACAGCAGAGACATACCAGCACTCTGCGTGAGGGCCCACACTGCAATGTATGGCAGTCATGTGTAGGTAGCTATCTGTGGAGTATGTGATGCACCATGAGGACACACCATGACTGTCAGGTGACACACCACACACATGTGAACATAACTACCGTGCAACAGCCTGCACATGTGCCCATACAGCACGTGTGCATGGAACAGGAATACCACTGTGGCATCTGTGAAAAGGCCAGTACCACCATGTCTCTGTGTGGAATAGCATGGTCCCTACCAGTGCGTAAATGTAGCGGAAGTGCACTGTGATATGTGTCGGCATAGTCACGTAGACTGTCCATCGTACGGGGTGCCATGCCATCAACTACCTCTGTCAGTGGATGTCAGTAGTACCGGCTGTAGACCGTATGTACCATGCATGCTGCGATGGTCGTGTGTCTAGGGTGTGGCTACCAGGGCTGAGAAGCATGGATGTTCAGCAAACAGAGGGGGGATGTGTGTAGGCATAGCACACAGACACATGGAGGTTTGGTGCATGCCGAGGGCAGTGTAGGTATGGTATGCGTGTAATGTGTCACCCAGCTATGCGTACTGCATGGCCAAGCATGTGTGGGTACATGGGAGTCCATACTAGGGAAGTGTGTGTTGCTGTCAATACATAGCAGTAGCAACTGTCCTAGGTGCAATGTACAGTATGGCAACACGGCCAGCATGTAACCTGTGGTGTACAGTGTATCCACCGTTGCGTGTCACAATGTGCGTAGTGGTCACGAACATGGGTATCTGAACATGGATTACCTATGATGCAATGTGTCTCGGGAATATACAGTATGTGTGTAAATCACTGTGTGGTGGGAACCACCCACCCGTGTGTGTTGCAGTCCAGGTATGTGCCTGGGAGGTATGATCTGTGTACAATCTGGACTGGCAGGTGTGCCGTGTAGGGCATGGAGGCAGGTCCTAGGCACTGCAGATAAATGACATGCGTGCCGTACTGTGTGTGCAGTGCTTGTGTACAGCACAGTGGAGGGTGTAAGCATTGTCACACATCACTGCATGCTGTGCCTACCTGTGACAGCCCTGCTGGAGACAGATATGTGACACTGCTGCACAGGAAGCATAGCATGTGAAGATGTACATGTGGGCTGCACACCTTAGGCAGATGTCCACAGGTCATGTCTGCCACGGTAGTGTGGATGAACACGACTATCAAACTGGACAAACACCACATGCCTGCATAAGTACAGTATGACCATAGTCAACAGTCCCAGTGACAGAGTAGGCCAATGTACAGTATCCCTGCGTGCAGACCACTGGCTACTGGACACCTGGCTAGACACACACCCGGAGGGCTAATACACCATTGAGCCATCACATGTCCCAGTCCATGTGGGCCGTACAATGTTATCACAGGGTGGTCACAATAGCAGGTGGCAAGGCAGACACGGTGTACCAGGTGATGTGTCATGTGTGCATATGTCGAGTAGCACAGCCGTTCACATGTCTGCAATATACTGGTGCACGATGTATACTGTTACATGATGTATGGAACTGCACTGTCACCCACTACAGGGCCATCTGACACAGGTGTGTTGTGACAGGTGTAACCCATGTTAGCACAGGATACACACTGCTGTTGTAGGCAGCCATGCTGGTGGCTACCACTGATATATGCAGTGGTCATACAGACATACCGCACACAGTGTCCATGCAGGAATGTCCAGTGTCGTGGACAAAGTGCTGCTATGTGAATGTAGGTGTGTGTTGTGAATGTTACACATCCACATGACACCATCTGGTGCAGTCATGGTTGCCAACACCATTACACACATCCACAGCAGTCAGAACCCAGTCCTGACAATGTGTGTCAGTCACCCTCGTACTGTGTGACATATGTGCACATGGCGGAACACCTCCCACTGTCATCTAACATGGCTACATGATGGCCAGAATGTGCTGTGGAAATGTACAATGCTGGTAGCCCAATGAAGTACCTGGAATCACACACAGTACACTATGGCAGCCATGTAAACCATGCACAACAATGACCGCACAACAGACACAAACAATGCACTGACACGTGGAACATGTGCACATGACAACCCCCAATGAGGTATGTTGCACATATTGATGTACAATTGTCATCTATGGCCATAGCATGGATGCAGATGCACATACCCCACAGGTAGTACCATGTGATGTAAGTAGGGGGGCATTGCTTGTGTACATGTGACAGTAGCTCTACAGACACATGTCCTGCATAGTCGTCATGTAGGGGTAGCTGTGGCATGTGACCGCTGGACATGCCCGTACAATTGACCATGTCCCACAGGAGATGTGTTATGTGTGTACCACATGTGATGTGCTGACAACAAGCTGTGATGTGTACGGCTGCCGGTGTACCTGTGTGACATTGTCTGTGATGGGTGCAAAGGCATATAGTATCGTATTGCATGCCCACAAGCCCCACACAGGTGCATAACCTGAACATACAATACAAGGAGTGTGTGGGATGATAGCACCCACAGGAGGAGATAGGTATGGATGGCAGCCCACAACCACATGTGTGTGTACGGTGTTCACATCCACGACACATGAGCATCTGAGAGGCTAGTGTTACAGCTGTACAGGGTTGCATGCATATATGTTCAGCAACATCCCTGTGTGTCCCACCACTGGCCCGTGGACCGATGGACACCAACCAGATGTGCAGATATGAGATGTGCACAGCACATCACAGATGCCTACTGTAGAACAGGCTTACCGTGTAGACATGTGCACAGTAGGTCTGCGCCAGCTGCAGTCAAACATGTTATGTGCTGAACCACACCAATAGTCCAGGCCATGCCACAGATGGATGTGCATGCATCTGTGTATGTACGGCTGTGAATGTCTCCAGCATAGGAATATAGCTGTGTCACCGTTGTGAACAACAATATGAATGGGTTGTATGTGTGAGGGGTGCGTCATACGTGTATGGTCAGATCGACGATACCATCAGTGACCCTGCTATGTGAACATCCCTGTCCCCATACATTGATACCTATGCTGTGCCCAACACCACATTCACAGAGGGAGGGATGGCGGTGTGTAGTGCAGCAGCAGACATGGGGGTGGCAGCATGCACTGGATGTACACATATGTGGTACCCACATCAGTGCTGGCAACCATCCATGTGCACGGGATAGCGGTGTGTGTCCACATACAGCACTGTGTTGATCAATATCCCAGCACATAGCACCTGCCAGGGTTACAGTGTATGCATGGATGTCTGATACCTGCATGCACCAGACACACCCTCAGCAAGCAGCGTGCAACATACCTCGCTTGAGGCCAGTGTCCACACCATGGTGATAGACATGTTGAATGTCCATATACACATAGCAAAGACATATGGAATGGACAGCCACCCTGCCAATATCATCAACCCCCAGGTGGATCACACCCAGTGCCATGTATGTGGCATACCCTGCCATACCATGCAGACCTGCCCAGCAAGGCTGCATGAGCTATCACAGTCCTACATGGTGCAATGGACAAAAGGCACTCTCACTATCAACCATACACAGCAGTAATGTGGCGGTGATGCACCCTGTGGTGTTACAGGTGCTGTGTGATGCTCTGGACAATGTGTGTGTGTACATGCTATGCATGGCCTTTCCTGCTAATGTGTCATGGTTACACATTGCCCTATGTCTATCACATGTGCAACACAGGTGAGCTGTGGCAAGTTGTCCAACACCCGTACAGTGCTGTGTGGATGTACATGGCACAACACAAGCATGTGCAGGTGTCCATGTGTATGTGTACAGTGCCACTGCTGATGTTCACAATGGCTAAAGACGTGATGTGTACTGACATATACACAGTGTCCAGGTGAACAGTAGCACCGACGTCACATGGGGACCTATGCCAAATGATATAGACACAGGTGCAGCCAGGTACACATGTCCACAGCAGGCTAACATCTACATGGTGCGTGTACAGTGTGATGGGGTGGCACGCAGATATGATGTGACACCCACTGCTCAATGGTGTGAAGCCAACACATCAGCTGTGTCACTGCCACGATGCCTTTCACAGATTACTGTGCAGATGTCGTACTTGTCATAGCAATGTAATTCCAACAGTATGCCAGCACAGCAGTGTAAATGTGACCTGCCACCATCATTATGTCTTACAGATAATGCCACGTTCCCGGCTGCCCGCATTCAGTCGACAGGAGGAGGAGGTGATTATCCCATACCTCCATACCAATCACGACCTCTTATTCAGTCATGTGCCACAGCAGGCACAGGAACGACAGGTGATGTGGGAGGAGATGTGCAGGAGGGTGAACAGCCTGGGCGGATACAACCGCACTTATCAGCAGATCCGCAGGCACTGCACAGACCTGATCCGGCATGCAAGACAGCGTGCCGCTGCAATCGCCAGACAACAACATGGGACAGGTGGTGGGCCACCAACCCAGCCCCCACTCACAGCCACCGAGGAGCTCCTGGCCAGTCTGGGGACACCCACGGAACAACACGCAGAAACCCATGCGTCCATCGTGGAGGTGGGTGTCTCCTGAACTATGAGCTTGGAGCTGCATGGTAAGTCAGTGTTGCATGTTTGTATGATGAGTGACGTGGGGGTGGGTGTCATACTACAACACATAATATAGCAATACATGCCAGGTATATGGCCACACAAGATGCATACTACAGTATGCTATGTTGTGTTAGCAGACATGTGCATAGCACATGCTAACTCACAGATGCATGATGTGACATGCACAGTGCTGACCGTGGCGATAGTAATGGATAATGTGTATACCTGTGTGTCATCCCTTTACAGGTACGTCTGGTGTGTCGCAAACACAAGGGTCTGTTGCAGGTAAGTCTGTTGCTAGTCAAAGGCATGATATGGTGTATTGATATTCCACATGTGTCCAGGCATGACATGCACACCTGTGTGTGCCCCAGTCATGCTATACAGGTTGCACCACCCGACACACACACCACCCATGTACAGTAGATACAACCGTTAGCGTAGAGTGGCATGACACCACACGACCTATTGGTGTGTTACGTGCAGTCAGCTATGCATACAATGGTGTAGGTGTTCCACAATGGCTGCATGTGTAGTATGCATCGGTATGCCTCTGCAGTATGCACACAGTACCACATAGTGAGCTGTGATCTTGCCAGAGCACAGGTGTTACCAATGTGAGCTATGCCCCTGCATCGGGTGCACACGCAGACATGGCACATGCCATGTCACATGCACGTGGATGTCTGGCTGCAACATTTCCACACCATGACATGACCTATGCACGACATAGCAGACATCCACACTGTCTGCATATCCGTAGGGAATGTGACACCTTACACTAGTATGGTTGTATGTCACATGGGCCACCACAGGGCCGTGTGCCCGATGTCCACCACACACAATTGTCAATGACCCAGACAGACAAGGCCATGGTCGATACCTACAGGCATGTTGCCACACAGTACATCCACAGTGGGTAGTCACTGCTGCACCCTGTACACACATAGTGGGCTCATCACTGTAGTGGACCCCCTGGACATCCGATGTAGTACACCAGTGACATGGAATGCCTCCACAGCTACTACAGGTGCCTCCAATGTCCACCATATACGTGCTGCTGGGCAGCTGAACTGACTTACAGACATGGCAATGTAACGCGTCCAGGTCACGCATCGCACAGAAACATAACTGTGTCCTGCTACTGTGCAGTGGCACAGTGCCCGCACTCCACACTGTACAGCTATGTACACAGCTCACACCAACCGCACCTGCACAGACATCCCTGTTACCCATACATGGTATCTGTAGACTGTACACATAACACTGCACCGTGACAGCCGTTGTGATGTGGTGCATGCGGTGGGACACCATCGTCACATGTCCACATGATATCACACATGTTTGCGGTGTACATGACATAGTGTTGGCAGCCATGTGTACTGTCAACTCGCCCGTGGCCACACGGTGTATCACGGTGATGCATGCAAACTACCATGAATGTGTGTACTGCATGCCTACTAAAAGACACCTGCCTGTTGTACTGTTCCCACCAGGGCAGTGTGCATACTGCCACTATGAATGTCTGGTCTACATTCACTGGTCTGTGGTGTGTGAATGCTGCATGCCACCTGCATTGTCACATGCATGATGTGTGTGTGTGTGTGTGTGTGTGTGTGTGTGTGTGTGTGTGTGTGTGTGTGTGTGTGTGTCTGTATTGTAACCGATGGTATGTGTTTGTATTGACAGGTGCTGTAGGTGAGTTCCCCTCCTGCGGTCCATCTGATGCTAGTGTCCCCACAGATACTAGTGGTGATGACCATGTGCATGAGGCACAGGCAGGGTCGTCACAGGCAGAGACTGTGCCATTGGAGAACATCACATGTACATCCCCTTCATCCCTGCACACAGTTCAGATGCCGACACATACCCCAACACCGTTGCCCATAGATGACGGTCAGTCAGCGTCTGTTGGCACCGAGCAGGAATGTGTGGTGGCTGCAGAAGGTGTGGGTACACACCATGTTGCCAGTGTAATGACTGGTGCAGTGCCATGCAGGCATGTGGCAGGTGCTGCTTGTAGGGGGAGCACCGATAGACATACACCTGGCGTACAGGGTGCAGCAGCTGGTATAACCAGACGCATGTTCCAGACTGTAATGGCGGCGCAGGCACGTGCCGAACGGCAGAACCAGGAAGGGCAGAGGCTGCAGAGGTCTGCAATCCGTTCCTTGAATGACAACATCCAGGCATTGGCGAATGCCCAACAACATCTTGCCGATGTTCTGGATAGGAGATTGGGTGAGATGGCTGGTATCCTCGACCGAGGCATGGCCATCCTTGAGCGTGGGCTGTCCGTGCAGGAACACCAGGTAGGGGTGAGGCATAGGGCACGTGGGCCAGCAACACCACCTGCTGCAGGTCGGCGTGTGCGTGTTACCTCCCATGGCCACCCACACAGTGCTGGTAGCAGCAGCAGTGCAGCTGCTACTACATCAACCACACTAGGACAGAGCAGACCACATGGACGTGGCCCTGGACGGCCCCGGCATGGGCACGTTTCCAGCGGACATGTGACATTGGAGAGTGGACAGTCCGTACCTCCACACGGTTGTGCTCGTGCAACCCCAGGCAGGCACGGGTCACGTCGCCGCAGGCGGACACAGTGAGCCGTAACACCTGCACTGTACAGTCTGTGGCTGCCAAGCATACCCCATGTAGGCATCACAGATGACTGAACTGTGTACACACAAACCCACACACAGCAAACACGACTGTAGGGCTCCACCACACCCACATGCAATCTACACAGTCATGCCCAGTCAATGCACAGGCCCTTACACATACACATGATGTCATCCATTGGTACAGCCCATGCCTGTGGCACACATATCACCCTGTGCATATGATGAAGTCTCTGCCGCATAACTGTGAGCTACACCATCAGTGCACGGTTATGCAAACATATTCTGATGCACAGGGTGGACAAGATAGTGAGAGGTGTATGTGATACCTGTGTCCGCATAGTATGTGATGTGTATGTTGTGGTGTGTGTGTATGGCTGGTGACAGGTGTGTATGTGATGTGGGTTGTGCACTGACATCATGCAGCAGACATACCATGCAGGACAGGTGCAGCATTCATTGATCTGTGTACACAGTATGCGTGGTGGTTACATGTGTAGCACCATGTTGGTTCAGTTAACCCGTATGACAATGATGGTGTACTTGCATGTGCCTACTGGGAGCACTGTAAATAGTTCCCCACGTGTAGTCATGGGGTACCCACAGGCATGTCTGGCAACATCAGCATAGCACAGGTACCCGCAACCGGCATGGACCCCTACATAGGTACATAGGCGCACATGTACATAACAGGGTATGTGCCCTACGACATGTGTGGACCTAGCATGACTGTGTGTGGCTGCTAACACCCCTCAGGATGGGGATGCCACATCCATCAGTCCCCAGTCCCTCGTCCAGCAGTGACACACAGATGATGCCTGGCGCATAACTATATTCACACATCCACACGTCATTATTACTCCTGGATGAAGGCAGTCAGAGCCTTTCCTTCACATGGGCTGGCACTCCTCTATGTGTTGTAGGGGGTCTCCGTCCGTTGACCCTGTTCCCCCAGCACGTCCCACTCATCTTTGTGGTGATGTGTCTGACAGTCGCTTCTGTGCCCGTGTTTGCCTGGAGCCTAGGAAGTGGAATATGCCCATGTCACCCAGGTCAGACATGGCCGTGTATGCCAGGCACAGATCACCACAGAGCAGATGTGCTGGGAAGGTTTACAGCCGGAGTCCCCTTGGTCGTGCAGCTTGTGACACATGTCCTAGCACCGTCATCCCCGCCTTGTGTAACGTTTGCGGTCCTTCCGAGTGCTGCAGGCGTCAGGTTAGCTACAGGCCAGATGTGCCATTGTACGCAGTCATTGCTCTGGTGTGTGATGTGTACAGGGGTACAATGAACAACCCTGATGTGGATGCGATTCCTTCCAGACCAGGAGGCCACAGTGGAATGTCTTCACACCCACATTGCCATTGTGTGTGTTGACAGAGGTTACCGACAGGTGTGGTAGCCATTTCCATGAACATGTCCACCATCTTGAATGGCTTACCACCTACATGTGACATTGGGCCGAACATGTCCTTCACACTGGGTAGGTCTGCACCTTCTCTAGCATGTAGTAGCAGGCCATGGCTCTGGCACCAGTTATCCATGTCTATGACGCCCTAGGTGGATGTCCATGACACATGGGGTGTTGGGTATGGTGGCCGGTGTGTAGTCATCTGCATACCTTGTCTGCCACAATCCTCCTATGATTGCATGCACATTGGAAGGTCGAATGCCATATGGCAGGGGGCCCAGGACTGAGCCCTGTGGGCCTCCACTGGAGACCAGATATGAGTGTGACAAGGCACCAGGACCACCAACCCTGTGTGGTGTGACCTCCAACCTTTCTGAGAAGCATCGGGGGACATATGTCCCCACATGTATGCTGGCGAGCCTTTCCATGTGTCCCATGTGGAGTGTGCTCTGAACGCTCCCACCAGGACATGGTACTGTGTGCAAACCCGCGTATCCCCATCAATGACCTTGGTGATCACTCCAGACAGGACGAGCAGGTTCGGGAGGCAGGATCCGCCCTTGACTATGTTGTTGTGGGTATGTTCCGGTATTGGCTGTACACCGCTGTCTGTATCCATGGGCTCCTGTATGGACCTCCCCACAGCTTTGCAGACAAGGCTTGTCAAGCCGATAGGGTGTGGCTGTCTACAGTCCATAAGAGCACTACCCTGGCATAGTGGGACCACAGATGCCATATGCCATCCATCGGGGACATAGCCCATAGTAAGGCTAACATGACACAGTGGCCGCATGTGTGGGCCGAGGGCCTCAATGAGGATGGGTAGCACACAGCCAGGGACACCATCAGTGCCCATTGGTGCTGTGTCAACCGCCATAGAGATATGGGATCACTCCAGGCCATATGAGATGTTTCGGAGGCTACACTCTGGTGGGATGGATATGTCCCCTCATGGGGGGGGGGTGGATGTATGCTTGGAACATGTCCGCTGGTCTGCAGACAATGTCTGTGGGTGCAGTGACCGTTGTACCATTCTGGACCATTTCCAGCCAAGTCTGTGTGCCCCCAACCATGTCCTTACACAGTTAGGGGAGGCCCTATGGTTGTCTCATGTGCCCTCTGCAGTACCACTCCCACAAGCGGCCGTGGATGATTGTATGTGTGGCCGTATGGTGACGCCGGGATGAATGGGAGATGGTTTCCCTGGTACTGACATTGCTCTGTCATGTATTAGCTCCAACTGTTGATGTACAGCTTGTCAGTGGCTGGGGTCCACCACACCATGTGCCTACCTGTGGTGGACAAGGTCCTGATCTTATCATGTTTGCCTGTTGCAGACATGCATGTGGGTGCTCAGAGAAGGCATTCGTTAGGCGGTTGGCAGTCTGGCCTGTGTTCAACACTGGCTTGGAGGACTTGTAGGGTACCACACCGGTCGTATGATGTGTGTGGTTTGTTGTGCAGAGGTCATCACTTAGGTCCCCCATGCCGGTGTTGGGTGCAGGATGTGGATGACCAGTGGATCCACTATATGGTCTGGCATCACCATTGAGGGCTGTACATCCTGTGTGGGACATATCCTCACCATGTGTGATGGGCAGAACTGTCAGACATCCCCCCTAGTGTGTTTGGTGCATGGCTGTTTAACAGTGGCCAGGTGTGAGAACACCTGGGACCGTGGCGAGTGTGTTGTGCCATGGGTAATGTTCCCAGTCTATGTATGGGTGGTTCATGTCACCCAGTACGGTGCTGTTGTGAGAGCATGCACACTCACCAGTGTCCTCAGGACGTCTGTGCAGGTATCCTGTGTTTGGGAGGGTTGTCTGTAGCATGCAACAAACTGTAGGCCAGTTCTACACATGGTTAATTGCACCTAGATATTCCCCGCTGCAACGGCCATGTCTGTGGCATGGCCGGGTTGCTGTTGTGTGGCTGGACACACACGACGGTCCACATTCCGCCAGCCCTGCCGCCGCACATGTGTATGCATGTCTGCTCTGTGCCGAGTCTAAGTGTCTGAGCATGCCCAGTAGGCAGTGATGTACTGATCAGTAGTTACTTGGTATTCCCGACTGCAGCACTAACGTGTTACTGTACGCGACCTGGGATGGTAACAGGCTGCGTGGCGCACTCTGACATAATTCGATCGGGTGCATTGCCTCTGCAAATGATACCACCCACGAGGGATATGCCTCCTGACAGCGCCTGCTCAGTAAACTCGGAAGCGTTCTGTAAATGCTTCATACTGTAGTGTGTTCATGTAAATAGGCGAGGTTCGTCCGCCCTTCCGTGTGTGTGTGTGTGTGTGTGTGTGTGTGTGTGTGTGTGTGTGTGTGTGTGTGTGTGTGTGTTCTCTGCGAATGAACATGCTTTTAGACGCCGCAACACATACCTTGGCTATTGTCAACTATTGTCTTGCGGGTGATGTCACCAGCCTACAAGTATGCCTCTGACAGCGCCTGCTCAGTAAACTCGTAGCGTTCTGTAAATGCTTCATACTGTAGTGAGTTCATGTAGATAGGCGTAGGTTCGTCTCCCGTCCCTTCCATGTGTGTGTGTGTGTGTGTGTGTGTGTTTCCAGCTGCCTCTGCGAATGAACATGCTTTTAGACGCTTCGCAACACATACCTTGGCTATTGCCAACTATTGTCTTGCGGGTGATGTCACCAGCCTACAAGTATGCCTCTGACAGTGCTCTGCTCAGTAAACTCGGTATCGCGTTCTGTAAATGCTTCATACTGTAGTGAGTTCATGTAGATAGGCGGTTCGTCTCCGTCCCTTCCGCTTGTGTGTGTGTGTGTGTGTGTTTCCAGCTGCCTCTGCGAATGAACATGCTTTTAGACGCTCAACACATACCTTGGCTATTGCCAGCTATTGTCTTGGCGGTGATGTCACCAGCCTACAAGTATGCCTCTGACAGCTCTGCTCAGTAAACTCGGTAGCGTTCTGTAAATGCTTCATACTGTAGTGAGTTCATGTAGATAGGCGAGGTTCGCCTCCGCCCCTTCCGTGTGTGTGTGTGTGTGTGTGTGTGTGTGTGTGTGTGTGTTCCCAGCTGCCTCTGCGAATGAACATGGTTTTATACGCTTCGCAACACATACCTTGGCTATTGCCAACTATTGTCTTCTTGGTGATGTCACCAGCCTACAAGTATGCCTCTGACAGCTCTGCTCAGTAAACTCGGTAGCGTTCTGTAAATGCTTCATACTGTAGTGAGTTCATGTAGATAGGCGTAGGTTCGCCTCCGTCCCTTCCATGTGTGTGTGTGTGTGTGTGTGTGTGTGTTTCCAGCTGCCTCTGCGAATGAACATGCTTTTAGACGCTTAACACATACCTTGGCTATTGCCAGCTATTGTCTTCTTGGGTGATGTCACCAGCCTACAAGTTTGCCACTGGCAGCTGTAAGCTCAGTAAACACGGTAGCTGCTCTGTAAATGCTTCATACTGTAGTGAGCTCATGTAGATAGGTGTAGGTTCGTCTCCCGTCCCTTCCGTGTGTGTGTGTGTGTGTGTGTGTGTGTGTGTGTGTGTTTCCAGCTGCCTCTGCGAATGAACATGCTTTTAGATGCTTCGCAACACATACCTTGGCTATTGCCAACTATTGTCTTGCGGGTGATGTCACCAGCCTACAAGTATGCCTCTGACAGCACTCTGCTCAGTAAACTCGGTAGCGCGTTCTGTAAATGCTTCATACTGTGGTGAGTTCAGGTAGATAGGCGTAGGTTTGTCTCCCGTCCCTTCCGTGTGTGTGTTTTCGTTGCCTTTACAACTCCTTGAAAAAGCAAATCCTTAAACTGTTCACAATCAACAATGTGAGATATAAGAACTCGTTAAGACTCACAGTGTTGATTGTGAACATTCTTAGAATTTGCTTTTTTCTGCAGAAGGTGTGGAAACAACGAAAACGTTGCATGTTTTGATAAACTGTTTAAATGTTAAGAAGACTTGTGTTGTGTCGAACTACGGGGACTATTCTTGCCGCAGGTTGCTGGTATGTTTGTTTTTCATAGTACAATATCATGTAATACGTGTGTTCATAGGATGCTTTCTGAGATGTTGACATGTGTGTGTTTCGTTAGCAGTGCGTCTGTGCCTTCTATGCTGTGGCTACATGTTCATTGTTCGCGTAGAAAGTGACAAATGGAAGTGTAAGGGCGGATATTTAAAGCCTGGATGCTTCCATGTTATGTGTAAGTCTCACGGGGCCTACGGGTGATAGCACATACATGTGTATGAAGAACCTTTGGATACCATATGCGACCTGTCGTGGACGAAATGTTTAAGTTGACTGTTCCATCTACCTATGTGTGACATGGTTTGTGGCCATAGGGTGCCAGCAAGTCTTTCCTGTTCATTGGGTGTTTGCCATGGTCAATTGACATCAATCCTATTAATTCACTGAAGGATGTCTTTCATTGGTGGGAACGCCATAGTTTGACCATCGTATGTCTTTCCCAGCCGACGTTGATATTATGCCATTGGTATGTTTACACAGGTCACCCATCTGTTCCACTGTATGGAAGCGTGTGATCCCCATTTATGTGCTGGCAGATTGAGTGCTGTGTACGCCGGTATCGGTCCAGCGGTCTGGCTTTGTATGGGGAGTGTCTACTGTAGTCCCTATCTGTATTTCCTGGGTTATGCCTTGCAACAGCTGTGGGATTTCCCCCAAGTTTGCAGCTATGGGTGCCATCTTGGCCGTACGTTTGTCCATCCATGGGAACTGCCTACTGGACACTAGTATAGGGCTGTACACATTTCACAGCTGCATTCTGCATTTCCGGTGGATGATCGGCATTATTAGTGCGGAGTAACGCATATGCCATGGCCATGTCCCGCACACGGGGCGGGACAACGGATCATCTGCCAATCCACACCGAGACCCATTTTTGCATACCCACGATCCCATGTCTGCAACCCTCGACAGTACCCATTGCACACCCGTCATGTGCGGAAATGGGATGTGAACGCACGTGTATGGACGCAGCAACCTGGGGAGTCCTATTCATATGTCCTGCATTTCATGGACGGTTGTCATCACCCTTGAAGATGCTTGTGGTGCATATATCTACCTGTGCCGTAGTCACTGCTGTCACTTCTTCTGGGTCACACGATCGCTGCCTGTTGCCAAGACTTAAGGAGGAATTTTTGGGTCCTGCAATGGACACCGATGTGCATATGTAAAGTGTAGAACATGTTGGACTGTGTCCATTCGGCCAGTGGGATTGACTGCCGCCGTATGTTCCCCAGTCCCGGATGTCTGTTTGCCTACCCATATTATGTAGTGCTACGGAACCCATGTCCTTCCACAATTAACCCATATGGTGTTACTGTAGTACTGCAGGCTGGCAAGTGCTTTAAGTAACCCTCAGAGGTACCATTGTGATCTATCCGCCACTGTATTGTCATTATAACACAGCCGGTACATGTAGAACCTATTTATTCATGAAAGGATGTTATTCATGTGGGAACGCCATAGTTTAACCATAGTATGACCTTCCTAGTTGACGTTGTTGGTGTGCCATTAATATGTGTTCCACAGGTCGCCGTATGTTCCATGAGTGGAAGCGGGTGATCTCCACATACTTGCTAGCACCTTGGCTGCTGTGTACGCCGATTCGCACGGCAGGATGGATGTCTATGGGGTGTGTCTACTGTTGTTTCCATCTGTATTTCCTGTGTTATGCCTTACTACGGCTGTGTGATTCCACCAGGTTTGCTATTATGGGTGCCATCTTGTCCGTACGCTTGTCCATCCTTGGGAAATGCCTACTGGACACTGGTGTAGGGCTGTACCCATTTCACAGCTGCATATAGCATTCTCCGGTGGATGATTGTCAGTATTGGTGGGTGGTAAGGCATGTTCCGTACCCACATCCCTCCCACGGGGCGGACAATGGATCATCTGCCAATCATCTCCAACACCCATTTCTGCATACCCACGATCCCATGGCTGCAACCCTCGACAGTACCCATAGCAAATCCTCCATGTGTGCTGGAATGGGATGTGGACGCACATCTGTGGACTCGACAATCTGTGGATTTCTGTGCATATGTCCCGCATTTCATGGACAGTTGTCATCAACCTTGAACACGCTGGCGGTGCATATATGTAGCTGTGCCATAGTCACGGCTGTAGTTCATCTTGGTCTTCCGCTCGCACCCGGTTGGCGTTGCAATAGGACAATTTTTGGGTCCTACAATGGACACAAATGTGCATATGTAAAATGTAGAACATGTTGGACTGTGTCCATCTGGCCAGTGGTTGTGACCGCTGCTGTATGTTCCCCAATCGCGGATGTGTGTTTGACTACACATATTATGTTGTGCTACGGAACCCATGTTCTACTACGATTAACCCAAATGGTATTGATGTAATGCTGCAGGTTGGCAACTGCTTTAAGTAATCCTCAGAAGGCCCAGTAGG
Organism: Protopterus annectens; assembly: GCF_019279795.1. Lineage (NCBI taxonomy): Eukaryota > Metazoa > Chordata > Ceratodontiformes > Protopteridae > Protopterus > Protopterus annectens. The sequence goes on from NC_056726.1 coordinate 1,908,668,771, forward strand.
ACATATACGCCACTGTATTGTCAATATAAAACAGCCAGAACATGCATACCCTATTTATTCATTCAAGGATGTTCGTTATATGCGGGAACGCTAGTGTTGAAACATCGTCTGACCTTCCTAGGTGAGGTTGTTAGTGTGCCATTAGTATGTGTTCCACAGGTCGCCCATTTGTTCCACAGTATGGAAGCGAGTGATCCTCATGTTGCTGCTGGCAGATCGAGTGCTGTGTATGCCGGTATTCGCACGGCGGTCTGACTTTGTATGGGGAGTGTCTACTGTAGTCCCTATCTGTATTTCCTGTGTTATGCCTTACCGCAGCTGTGTAATTCCACCAGGTTTCCAGTTATAGGTGCCATCTTGGTCGTACACCTGTCCATCCATGGGAATTGCCTACTGGACACTGATATAGGGCTGAACACATTTCACACCTGCTTTTAGCATTACCCAGTGGATGCTTTGCATCCTTAGTGGGAACTAAGGCACGTATACCCACAGCCCTCCCACGGGGCAGGACAACGGATTATCTGCCAAACAACACCGAGCCCCAATTTTGCATACCCAGGATCCCATGGCTGCAACCCCCACGGTACCCATTACACATCCTTCATGTGTGCGGGACTGGGATGTGGACGCACTTCTATGGACACGACAATCTGGGGATTTCTGTTCATATGTCCTGCATTTCATGTACAGTTATCATCAACCTTAAACACGCTGGTGGTGCATATGTCTAGCTGTGCCGTAGTCACGGCTGTCACCTCGTCTGGGTCGATCGCAGCTGTTTGATATTGCGACGGATCAATTTTTGGAGTCCTACAATGGACACCGATGTGCATATGTAAAGTGTAGAACGTGTTGGACTGTCACCCTCTGGCCAGTGGTTTTGACTGCCGCTGTATGTTCCCCAATCGGATGTCTGCTTGACTACCCATATTATGTATTACTTGGCCTATCTATATCCACGTGCCAGTAAGCGGAAATACAGCAAACCTTGCGTCCTGCCCATCTTCATAAATGACATTATTGAACATATATCGGCCACAACAGACAATGACAAAGACGATACACTCCACAGTCAAAAGATACTGAGCTCTTTCACCTACTAACATGGGGCATCGTCGGAGTACGAAATACATTACATAGTCGTCCCTTATACACTTCCTTCAGAGTCAGTTTAAAGTCAATTAATCAATGAACCTGCTCATAGTTAAGTGGATAGTGCTCCAGGTCTTGATGATAACGTGACATATACAAATCAGTGTTGCATACATTAGTTAATGGAAACATTAATACGACAACAATGTGTTAATATAAATACAATATTGGTCAATACAATCAGTATATTGAAACATAGTTGATAATTGTTGTAAGTAAACCTTAGAATGTAGTGTGTTGATCATGATATGTTATATCAATGTGTATAATTGTAGCATTACGATTCCAAAGCATGGAATCAATAAGTACAATTTAAGCATATATTTTACAATTATGAATGTAAATGAGTGGAGGACACATCCTTAACCTTCCCTGCTTCGGTGGATCACACCACACCTCGCATTTCCTAATTGTGGGTTACGCGAGGCCATTACATGCATATCCGTATTCCGTTTATATATGTTTACTGGGTCCGTGTGGTTACGTGGTGTGTGTTAGTTGTGACTATTCCGGTAACATATCTGTGATCCGGTTGACGGACGTGTGCAGAACGCACTTACAACTTTATACATGTAACAGTCTTTGCAGCATGGACGCATTACGTACACGTTCACATCTATATGTTCTATAGTCGTAATTCAAACGTGACTGCATTCACGTTTGCCGGTTACTGTGACCACTACACGTTATCTGTTCGGTGTCATTAATATGCATACCCATGGTACTTAGCTACATTTACATATCCCCCCACCACCCCCCCCGCACTCACGCACGTCACAGGCATCCATTCTCCTGCTGGGAAAGGTGCGGTACTGCATGTTAAACATTCCTTATTCCCTCGCCATGGCCCAGGATGCATATGTCGTGACCACAGGGATGTTCAGATCACAGGTGCTTATATCCCCTACGCATACAGGCGTTCGATTGTCAGGGTGTTCCTGTGGTGCTTTGGGTTTGGTCTTGTCCGCCCAGTCTACGGAACTGCCCTGACCGTAATGGTAATGTCAGATGAGTCACATGGGCACGGTTTGTCCGTGTCATGACACCATGTCACTCCCCCAATTATTCATAACCGCAACGTGCCGGATTGGCCTTCGGTGTACCTGTAGATCTGTTATACTAATTGCACACAGTCTGGTCGAACTGACCTATTTCCATTACCAACCCTCGGTATGTATGACCTGTGTCGCAATATTACATGGGTTTACCATTGGCGCATTTAAGCTTTCACTGAGCCACAGACATGTCCGTTGCTTTGGTTTGGGCCGGTTCGCCTGCTACACACACATTTAACATGGCGGAACAGGTTGAACAGCTCAGCCACGGGACATGGGGCTCTCCGTCGCCTTTTAGTATTGAATCGCTATGTTGAGTGTGTTTCACAAAGAGAGACAGTGTTGACATTGGTAACGGACATCTCACAAGAAAGTATTCGCATCGGCACCTCAAGACCCGGTGCCGTATGTTCGTGCGCTTTTGGGCTGCAGACAGGCATTATGCTGTGCCATCATGTCTGGAATATATGCACCTCTGTTACTGTAAAGACCAATGTAATGTGTTTCACTGCACTGAAATCAAGCTCAGTTACTTCCCTTGTCCGAGATTCTGTAACTGAAACACAAATAATATGAATCAATTGAACAGACTGCTGCTGTGGGCAGTGTATACTCGTATACACTGCTCACAGACATATGAGTATCTGGTGCCATGCCTGTAGAAATAAATACCTGAACGTAAGAAAAAAAAATGTCCCTGAAGATTAGAGCTGTGTTTTATTCTGGCACTCATGCCTCAAATACATACGCAACCACCCCGATGCCTGTAGCTGAAAGAAAAAATATGTTTATTGAATATGGATGTCCTGTTACTATATCAGAGAGGGTAGCTAAATGAATGCTTCGAATCATTCATTTATTCATTCATTCATTCATTGTTTCTCCAATTTCCAGCCATATCATTATATCAATATTGTCTACAAACAAGCGGACGAGCAAAGAATAAAAGAAAGAGCAAAGGAATGAAAACCTTACTGAACTACAGTGCAAGCATTACCAGTTTTAATACCATGACTTGTACAGAAATCTGTACATTTTAATTGTTTTATGGTCAGAACTGCACCTCAGCTTATCCATGAAATACATTTATATATGAGTATATATTAAAAGGCTTCCACTGAGTGAGCATCATCTTTCTGGTCCTACAGAGCTCACCGTTTAATTGGTGAGTTGTATGCAAAACTAAAAATGGTACAGACATGATAATGTTCATTTAACAAGCTCATATACTTAGTTTCAAGTCTATATGCCACTGTTACTAGGCTTGAGTTTGGACTGAACAAACATCTTTTGTCATGCTAGGATGTCCATGGATCTTTTCATTTTAAAATGATCTGCTCACTTCTAAAAAATATAATTTTTTCCATGGCCAATAAAAGAGGAAATGATTACACCTGTTTTCAAAGCATTCCAGCTTGGATCAGGGCATCACAAATAAATATCAGTGTATATGCCACATAAAACTTTGTTTACAACATAATTTTCTCCTGGATTTGTTTCATTCTGGTTTAGAGCTCATTACAGTGCTGAGACAGGACTCATATTAATGGTTAACTGTGTGCTAGACATCAGGGGTTGTATTCGGTCTTTGGCCTACTTCCCTTTTCTATCACTTTTGACATAGATAGTTTACAATCCTATTAAAGTGCATGAGACTGTACTTTAGGATTTCTTCCAGAATATTATTATGATTTGCATCCTACATCAAGAGGTATACTCCAAGGGTGATGTATTAAGTTGGCTTAACTATCACATTATCTCTCTAAGTTATATGGTTCTCCAAAGCTTTATCTGGGCACACCCATTGTTTTTGCTTTTCATATATTTGTTTTGCTACTCAGTAATGTTAGCATATGAGGACTGCATATCATTACGTCTTCTTTTATCAGAAGTGTTTGGTACCCTTTGATTCCACAGAGGACTGTCCAAAACTATTCTTTACGTGGATGATGGAACATTGTCTCAAACTCAGCACCAAAAAGGGAGCTGCCTTGGAATTTCATACCACCAATAATAGTTGTATAACTCCTACCCTTGAGGGTCACATTATTATTTGCAGTTTCAGTAGAATGTGCATAGTTTCAGAATGACAGCCCAACATTTCAACAGCAGGTATCTGCCAGTGACAATTTTAATATCATCTGAGCAATATCACATAAATGAACACCTCATTCTGTCAAAGGACTTGCTTATGGTGGCACTGTCTTACTTACTTCTTGTCTGGGTTACTGAAATGCACTAAAGTTAGGGCTACATACCAGGAAGATTGATAGGTTGCAGCTAATGTAAACATTTTACAATCAGGTCACATAATCTTGTTCCACATTAGTCCCATATTCTTCCTATTCTACAATCTTTTTACTGCTTTGCTGTGATACAATGAATAGTGTTCAGGATCTTCTTATAGTCTAGATAGCTCAACATCATCAGACTATTAACTATCTAAAGAAACCTTTCCTGTTCTGCTGTGCTACCTTGTGGCAGCTGACAGTACAAGGAAAAAGCTTGCCTGTGTGTCATTTTTTTAGACTCCAGTTCTCTGTTGTTTGCTACATTTGAAGCTAGAGGACCATAATAATGAAGAAAACTTTATTATGTTCTTAATATTCACTTCTTCCACTTGTGCTTTCAAGTCAAATTTTTTACTCTGACCTAAAAAATTGTATGAGTCTTAGACATTCTCCCTTTGTTTCTGTTCATTTTAGTCTTATTTACCTTACTGGTTCTTACAACTTTTACTGCATTATTGTTGTGTGCCTACATAATTAATGGAAACTCTAATATTATACAATGACCCCCCATTAATATTCAAAAACATGCACGTTGATTGGTCAGCATGCACGTTGTAAATCAGAGTTATAGTAATGGAAAAAGGTCCATTTGCCCGGACCTTTTCCATTACTATAACTTTTTTTACAGCAACGGAGAATGCAAGATCTCCGTTGCTTCACATGGTCTCACTATGTTAAAGGAGTTTAACACAGCAAGACAACTTTAAAAAAAGAAACAGAGATTCTCCGTTGCTTTTTTTAAAGCTGTCTTGCTATGTTAAACTCCTTTAACATAGCGAGACAGTTTGTAAAAAGCAACAGAGATCTTGCTTTCTCCGTTGCTTTTTTCAAAACTGCCTCGCTATGTTAAATGGGTTTAACATAGCGAGGCAGCTTTAAAAAAAGCAACGGAGAATCTCCGTTGCTTTTTTTAAAGCTGTCTCACTATGTTAAACCCATTTAATATAGTGAAACAGTTTGTAAAAAGCAACAGAGATCTTGCTTTCTCCATTGCTTTTGCCCACAGCTCTGATGTACTGCATAGGCATACGCATGCACAGTACATCAGAACTGCTGCAGAATACCAGACAGCTGCGGAAGGGCAGCAAGGAGGCATTATGCAATGCCATTATTTAAGAAAAGTAATTTTTTTTTTCTTAAATAATGTCATTGTATAATAGCAATAACCCACTTCTGGGTGTGAGTAATGCTGGATTTACCCACACCCAAGCGTGGGTTATTGCTATAGTATTCATTAATCGTGATGGAGTAAGCTAAGGACTATTAATGTGGACAATCAGATGTATAATAAATAGCTGTAGGATTGTTAGTATGGTCAGGATAATGGTGCACTCATAACTGTACTTTTCCATGTATTGTTTTTATTTTTTATATTTGTTTGTAGAATATACAATAAGTCTATTTGTTTTAAATGTTTTTTAACACAGTTACGTAGCCTGTAATGCTTCAAAATTAGTTTATTAATAAAAAGCATCAGATGGTCAAGTCCACCTAACTATTTAACGCATTATTTATTAAATTATCAAAAATAAAACTTGAAGCTTCAACAAGTACAATTGTTTGAACACATACCAAAGCATACATTTTGTCACACATTTGAAATGTAAAACATTCTACAGTGCTGTAAATTTATAATGACATCAATTTATCTGCTGCCACATCTCATTATTGTACTTTAGACAGTGGCCAAACATGGGAGTATTCTGAGAAATTAGTGATGCAGCACCATTTATTCTGAGCTTTGCTGTTTCTGGATTGAACACCTATGATGACAAGACCTTGGTTTGCATCTAAACCCATCTGTGCACCTACAAAACAGATATCATTTTTTTCACTTGCTCTAACTATCTCAGTGCTATTTAACAGTTCTGTGCGGCATTTATTGATTTCTTTGAATTTATCACTGTTTTTCAATGTGCACTTAGTAAAGAAAGGCTGTCTGTTTGTTACTGTACTACTCATAGGTTGTTATAACAGTATTCTGATATTTCCTAACCTCATCTGATACTCCAAAAGCTGTTCTGAATTTACCAAAGTTCTCCTGATGTTGCCAAAATAATTTAAGTTTTGCAAAGTTTTTCTGTATTTGTAGACATTTGTGGACTTACTTCCAAGGATTACTGATACTGCAGGAGTTATGCATTTTGTTGAAAAGTATTTGTTACTGTACATGAGGTCAAAATCAGTTTGTTTTACATCAATATAGGACATATAAAAATAGGATTTTATTCTGCACTCTGGTGGGAGCACAGGGCAGATTATACCCATCTGAACTGGGAACTGCTAGTGGAAGGCTTATGGTATGTTTATCTGATTGGTCTGGAGGCTTAACTGTGTAAACGTCTTTCACCTTGCTGGCATGAAAGCCTTACATTTTTGTGAGACTGCACTGCATTCATTTACTCAGAGCTTCCCTGCCCCTGACATGTGTTGCAGTTACCCATGCCTTGTATATAAGCAAACCTGTGCAGTTTAAAATCCTCTATAGGAAGCACTCTCCACAGTCTCCCACTGTTCATAGCTGGTCAAAGAGTTGCTAGTTTGTGCAGAGGACATAACACTGCAGGTGGTCTTATAGTACTACTAAACACTCTCACTAAGACCTTGAAGTGGCTCTCCCCTACTCCTTCCCATCTGCTAAGGATCTAGTATAATGAATAGACACTTCCCTGTCATCTCTGTTTCTGGCCTGGTGGATATGAGCATCCTAAGTCAATGTAGTAACTGCCTCATGTTCACTAACAACCATTTTATTTTAGACCAGATAAACACCGTGTGAGAGACGTCACTAGATGCAAACACAATTACACACACAAAATATGCAAACCAGGTTGCCAGCTTTACACCCAAAACACTCACAACCAACACTAAGGAACAAACACATAGACCCTCATATGCAGAGGTACTCATATGTAATCTACCCAAACCTCCAAGGCCTCCTAAAAGTATCTCTCAGTGGGCCTGCAAACACTCAAAAAAGACAGCGTCTCACACAACACATAACTCTGACAATCATAGAAGTTCAGCTTCCAAGACCATAAGGCAACACACCACACCACACCACACAGCCAAATGTTTTAGTCATTGGGGATTCCATTGTAAGACAGAATGATCCCCCTTACCAGGATAAATGAGGAAAATATCACAATGAGCTATCTATCTGGAGCCAGGATCCACCAGATCACACATGCACTTAGGTCTTTAAACCACAAGTACCAGTATGATACAATCATAGTCCATGTGGGTGTAAATGACCTAAGACATACCTCATTGGACCATATGAAGAGAGCCATGATGGAGCTCATGAATATGTCTGCTTGGGATGACATGCTGGAAAAGCCACACTGCTTCACAAGGGATGGCTTGCATCTGTCACCACTGGGCTTCCGGATATTGGCTAAGGCTCTTGCCACCCCCATAGTGCCTTTTTTAGGCAAGGCTCAAAAGACAAACCCACCTCCTTAGAAAACAAAAATGGAAAAAAATTAAGGGCAATGCTGCTCAATGCCAGAAGTCTAAATCTCAAGATGCAGGCTCTCAAAGCACTCCTCAGTATGGAGAACTTTGATGTCTGTGCAGTTACTGAAACCTGGTTCAAGGCTCCTGAGAGCACCCCAGCACTACCAGGCTATACCTCATATCATGCTTTTCGGCCCCAAAACTCAGGCCAAACCAAAAAGGGAGGGGGAGTGTCCATATTCATCAAGGACACCCACACCTCCAGGTTAGTGGCAACACATGAAGCATCAGAGACCATCCAGGTGCAACTAACCGTAGGCAAAACTGCTATACAACTGGTAGCATGTTACAGACCACCCTCCCAATCTCAGGAACCCCATTCAGCTTTCCTGAAGACATTGGAGGATATGAATGTCTCACCAAACACCATCATATTGGGAGACTTCAACTACCCTAACATAGACTGGGTGCATTATTCTAGCCCTAACACCCTAGCCCAAAGGTTCCTGGAATTCATAAATTCAAATGCAATGGAACAGCTAGTCACCTCTCCCACAAAGGGAGATAATATACTAGACCTGATCATCACAAACATGGGGACAAAGTGCTCCACACCGGAAGTATACCCCTCACTAGTGAGATCTGACCACAAACTAATCACCCTGGATATACATATCCCACCTCCACACCCAACACAAAAGACTACAGTGAAAAACTTCTCAAAAGCCGACTTTACACTTCTTAAGACTGAGATGGTATCCTTTAAGCCCACTGGGCCAGTGGAAACCACATCCTACAATGCTGAATCCTTCACAAATGCTTTCTACGGACATCTCTAAGAATGCATGGATCATGCAATCCCAAATAAAACCAAGACCCTCTCCACCAAGGGCAGGTGTCCTGTCTAGTGGACCCCAGCCATAAACAAATTGTATAACAAAAGAAGGAAGCTACTGCACGTCAGAGCAAAATCCCATAAAGAGAAGGCATCTCTGATCAGCACTAGTAGAAAGCTACGTTCTCTCATAAAAACATCCAAGGCCAACTTTGAGAGAATAATCGCTATGGACACTAAAGATAACCACAAGGCCTTCTTCTGCTATGTTAGAAACCTGGGCGGAAACCCTCAGATATGCTCAGAGTTAGTTCACAATGACAAAAAATACACTGAACCCACAGATATTGCCAACATTCTGGCAGACAGCTTCAGTGCAAATTTCTCCCCTCCCTCACCCCTAAAAGAGGAAATACTTATCTCAGCTGAATGTAACCTCACTGTCATCTCAGATGTCCAGGTGAGAACCGCCCTCAGCAAAGCTAAAAACACAGCATCAATGGGACCTGACGGTATCCCGGGTTGCGTGCTACGTGAACTCCAAGAGGATCTAAACCCGCACATAAAAATGCTATTTAACCTTAGCCTTACTACAGGATATGTACCCGAACACTGGCGTACAGCAACAGTGGTCCCACTCCACAAAGGAGGCACCTCTACAGACCCTGGTAACTACCGCCCCATAAGCTTAACCAGCCTGGTCTGCAAAGCTATGGAAAGAATCATTATGGAACTCATAAACAGAGACATTGGGGACCTACAGACACTTGATCCCACCCAGTTCAGCTTTGTAAAGGGCAGATCCTGCCTTTTGAACCTGGTTGACTTTTTCTAAACAGTCACTAGAGCCATTGATGAGGGCAAAGCAGTCCATACAGCCTACCTGGACTTGGCTAAAGCTTTCGAGACAATACCCCACTCAGGCATCATAGATAAACTCAACAGCTTAAATGTAAATCCATATGTCACAAGATGGGTTGCAAACTGGCTAAAGGATAGAACCCATAAAGTCAAAATCGCTGGAGCCATGTCAGACTCAAAGCCAGTCACAAGATGTGTCCCACAGGGCTTTGTCCTGGGACCCCTCTTGTTCGGCATTTATTTCTCAGATGTGAAAGCAAACATGGGAGGGTTGTGGCTGACAAAGTTCACAGATGACTGCAAACTAGGCACCATAGTCGATACACCAGCTGACACATACATCCTACAGAAAAGCCTCACTGAAACGGACAACTGGTGCCGGAGTCATGGCCTTAAGCTAAATGCCAAAAAATGTATAGTCATCCCCTTTGGGAAAAACAAAGTACCCACAAATTATCACATAGACAGTAACCCACTGAGTATGGAAAAAGTAATCAGAGACCTGGGGACCCAAGTCGATAGTGTCCTCTCATTTGACACCCACGTTGCCAAAGTGGTTAGAAAGACTTTCTACCTTGCCCACCTTATCATGAAGGGATTCACATCCAGATCAAAGGAGGTCATTGTACCCCTGTACTCCTCCCTTATCAGGCCCATGATTGAGTACAATGCCCCATTTTGTATGTACCTCACCCGGCACTTGCAACAGCTGGAGAGACCCCAAAAGTACCTCACCAAGAGGATCAAGGGTCTCCAACATATGTCATATGCTGCCAGACTATAGAAACTCCAGCTCTATTCAGTAGCATACCGCCTAATCAGAAGTGATCTGTGCCTGACGTACAAGGCCATGTCCAATCAGGAACTGATGGACATGCTCCACCTCAAAAAATCCAAATCCATCAGAACAACGAGAGCTAAAGCTTTAAACTTCAGCACAAATATGAATAGGACATGCTGGAGGGACAGATTCATAACTCAGAGGCTTCTCATACTCTCGAACAGAATCCCATTTCATGTTAGGCAGAGCCCCTCACTGACTCTCTTCAAGAGAAATCTTGACGAGTGGATGGGAGATTGTAGGTTTACCCCGGGGGTCATCTCTGTGTCACTACTAGACAGAGGCACAGTAAACTAATTCTATTATGTAAGGGGGTCTTCACTGTGTCACTACTAGACAGAGGCACAGTATTCTAAATCTATTCTGTACACTTTTGTACCATTACATGGGGTGGCGAAAGCCACATCACTATGGCTGGGCTTATAAATGCCCCAGGGCAGATAGCCTAGTATTAAACTATGAAACTATGTGTTCCAGGTGTGTATAAATCTAGCTTTGAGTTGCATCCTACCTTCACCAATTATGATGTCACAGTACAAACAGAAGTGATTGACTTCAAAAATTGGCTTAGTTTCTTGTGTCAGAACAAGGAGATCAAATATCTGTCAGCTTGGGGAGACATTATTGACAAACCACGATGCTTTGCCAGAGGTGGTTTGCACTTGTCACTACTTGGCTTCTGAATACTGTCAAAGACTTTATCTATCCCCATAGTGCCTTTTTTAGTCTTTGCCAAGTTGCTAAACCCTCCAGCATAACAAAAATCACTCCATCCATCCATCCATCCATCCATCCACAACCCCTTTTACCCATTTTTGCAGATGGTGTTAGGGTGTCACTTCAATGGTGACAATCATTTACAGCCAAAGTTTACACCGCCAGGTAGCTAGTCCTGCCATGGTAATTCTGCACCACACATTCACACACACACACACACACACACACACACACACACACACACACACACACACACACACACACACTCACATCTATGAGAAATTTACAGTGTCCAATCTACTTACTGCATGTCTTTGGAATGTGGGATGAAGCCAGCAAACCCAGTGGAAACCCACACGAGCACAGGGAGGACAAGCAGGCTCTGCACAGAAAGCACCCCAGCCAAGAATCAAACCTCTTGCTATGATGCAGAAACACTACCTGCTGCACCACTTTTTTTTTTTTTTTTGGTTATAAGAAAAATCAATCACAACTACCTAAATGTACTGCTGCTCAAACTAAGAGTTTAAATGAAAAGACTGTTCTCCCTAGAAGCACACCTCACCCTGAAGAACACAGACATATATGCAGTCATGGAAACATGATTCTAAACCAAAGAAAGCACCCCAGTTATCAAAGGCTACAATGCCGTTCATACATTTTGACCCCCCTCAGCTCATGATAAAACAAAGTTAGGAGGTGTATCAGTGTTCATAAAGAACAAGTACACTGTTAGACAGGTCTAACAACATGACTCACTTGAGCTACTCCATGCCCAACTAACCATAGGTGTGACTGCCTGTCATATCCTTGCTAGATATAGATCCCCAAATATGAGTCTAGAAAGCCCTATCTCTTACCTAACACTACTGGAATCTCTTAACATTCAGCCTAAGGCCATACTTATGGGGGATTTCAACTACCCCCCCATAAACTAGAAGGATTATATGACCCATAATTCACTTGCTCAAAGATTTTTGAGTTTGTCATCATAAACACCCTGGTTAGACTAGTTAGCTCCCCAACTACAAGTACAAATATCCTAAATTTAGTACTCACAAACATGGGAGGATTTTGCTCCCTCAAATGCATTAACTCCTCCCTGGCAAGATCTGACCACAAAATGATCTCCTTTAGTATTAAAAATTAACCTAGAAACCCCATCAAACTTCAAAACTGTTAAGAACTTTGCTAAGCACAATTACCTCAAACTTAGTGAAAGCTTATTAAACTTTCAAGCACCGCCGAACCTGGCTGACACTGAGACCTACTCTGAACTGTACACAAAAGCACTGAAAAACCACATACATAGCTGCATAGTGGAGGCAGTATCTGCCCAAGTTAAAACTATGATTACTGACAAAAATAAACCACCCTAGTAGACCCTTAAGATAAATAGGCTATTCAACAAAAGGAAAAAAATCCTCTCCCAAAGCAAGAAGAAACAGAGACAAAACAATGCAAAAAGACTGACCCATCTAAACAAACAAATTAGAGAGCTGGTCAAATCTGTCAAAGCAAAGATAGCCTCCCTTGTAAAAGCTTTTTTAATTATGTTCGTAACTTCAGGGGACATGATCAGCAATGTGCTGAGTTATTTATGAATGGCAGCACTTAGCCCCACCCTGAAACTATAGTAAACCTGCTGGTCAACAAGTTCAGTTCAAACCTCTCCCTTCATGTCCTAGCAAACCCAAAGAAATATCCACAACTACCCCACTACTGGTCTTTACTAGGGAACAGGTCCTTATTGCACTTGCTAAAGCCAAAAATGCAGACTGCATGGGTCCCAACAACATTCTAGGATACTTCTTAAATAGCTTAAAACAGAATCTACCAGGGTCACTAAAAGACCTCTTTAACCACAGCCTCTGGATGAGCTTTATCCCAGAGGAATGGAGGACTGCAACAGTTATCCCTCTGCACAAGGGGCCCATCAACTGACCTAGGGAACTACAGACCCATAAGCTTGGCCAGTCTTATCTGCAAGGCCATGGAGAGAATTATGGATCTGGTCAATAATGACATAGAAAATCTTCAAACACTGCACCAGACAAAATTTGGCTTTCTCAAAGGGATGTCTTGCCTGATCAGTCTGGTGGACTTATTTGAGAAAGTCACCAGGGCCATTCATGAGGGTAAAATGGTGCATACTACTTATCTAGACCTAGCCAAAGCTTTTGGCACAGTCCTCCATTCAGGGATCATAGATAAACTTACCCAGTTTCTGACAAATATAGATGGACAATTTCTGACATTTTCACCTGACAGCCTGGTTGATATGGGAATCCTGAGACAGTGTAGCAACTGCCTTATGTACACAGACAACTCTCTAGTACTACCACCTATGAACATAATTTGTGAGACATGCAATGACATTAGGAACCTAGAGTCAATGCTCTCTCCCTCACAAGTCAGTATATCTGGCACTGAGAAGGTTGTCAGCACAAACACCACACCTCAAACACTACACACACCTACACAACACACACTCACATATGTGGATGTCTTCAACAAAAGGATACTCAACCAAAAGAGACCCCTGAGGCAAAAACACATGCAACCTCTACTGTCCACCACACCACACACCACACACCACACATAGTCCATACACCTGTGTCTCACAGCCACTAAGGTTTAAACATAAATCCAACATATTAGTCATAGGAGACTCCATTGTGAGACACACCAAGCAGGGTAAGGAGAAAGTCACGGTTAGTTGTTTGTCAGTTGACAGAATCTGCCATATCACCCATGCACTCAAGTCTCTCAACAACAGGTACTGTTATGACTCTGTCATAGTCCATGTTGGCATGAATGACTTGAGACATACCTCCCTAGACTATATGAAGAGAGACATGATAGAGCTCACTGAATATGTTTCATAGGCAGGTATGTTCCTTGCCTTAAGCAGCATTCTACCATCCCCCAGAATGATGCCTCAATACAAAAAGAAAATAATTGACTTTAACAATTGGCTTAGTTTCTGGTGTCATTCCAAGGGTATCCAGTACATGACAGCATGGGAAGACATGACTGACAAACCACAAGGTTTTGCCAGAGATGGCCTGCATCTTTCTCCCTTGGGCTTCAGGTTCCTGGCAAAGGGTCTTGTCTCCCCAATAGTGCCTTTTTTAGGCAATCCTATTAGGTTAAAATTACCAACATGACAATTTCATCCAAATGCAAATTAAAGGTCATGTTGCTAAATGCTAGGAGTCTAAGCATGAAACTGCACTCGTAAGAATTCTTAACCCAGGAAGATGCTTACATTTATGCAGCTATGGAAACCTGGCTCAAAGCTGCGGAGAGCACCCCAGCCATACCACGTTACTCATCCTATCATACATTCAGACCTCAAACTGTGGGCGGCAAAGCAAACGGAGGTGGAGTTGCACTATATATAAAAGACATACACACCTCCAGGTTGGTCAGACAGTATGACACACATGAGACACTCCAGGTGCAGTTAACCATTGACAAGACCCCTATTCAAATCATAGCTAGCTACAGGCTCCCAGCTATTACTCGAGATGCCCATTCCACCTATCTGGACCTCTTAGAATCTATCAAGACTCAACCATTTACCCTGATCCTGGGTGACTTTAGCTATCCAACCATAGACTGGAAGAACTACTCATACAAAACACAAATGCCTAGAGATTCCTTGATTTCATCAATGCAAATGCCTTGGACCAGCTGGTTGACACCCCCACATCAGGTAAAAACATCTTGGACTTGGTATTAACCAACATGACTAACTACTGCAGCATCCCTACAATGTCATCCTCCCTGGTAAGATCCAACCAGAAAGCAGACTCTTTCAAAGTCACCATCTCCCCTGACCCCCTCCACCCTTTGCTAGGGTCAAACAAAAAAAACTTCTCCAAAACTAATTGCAACCTCCTGAGGGAAGGTATAAACAGCTTCACAGCCCCCTCCCTTTCCATTGGAACTGATTCATATATCCAAACCTACAGCAAAGTACTATACAAGCATTTATATAGCTGCATGGAATCAGGAGTACCCAATAGGACAAAATCATCTTCCTCAAGGAAGAGTAAACCTGTCTGGTGGGCATCTGCAAAAAATAAACTGTATAATAAAAGGAAAAAAATGTTGTCCAGGACCAAGAAGAAGCAGATGCCTAACTGGAAGCAATCTCTTCTTAGCCTGAACAAGCAAATAAGAGGACTAATGAAATCCTCCAAAGCAAACTTTGAATCCAAACTGGCTACATTTACTAATGACAATCATAAGGCCTTCTTCACATATGTCTGCAATCTCAAAGGAAGCACTCAGATCTGTTAACAACTGGTAGTCAAGGACACCACATACTCAAACTTCATAGATATAGCCAACCTGCTAGGAGAAAGGCTCAGTGAAAACTTCACCCCTAGGCCCTCCCCATCAGTAAATCAGGGCATTCCCAGCACCTGCCCTCCTCCCCTTTTCTCTAGGGAGCAAGTCATTACTGCCCTCTCAAAAGTAAAAAATACAGCCTCCATGGGACCCAGTAACATCACAGGCTGCATCATATATGAACTCAGCTTGAGTACCAGCTTCATCCCAGCAGAGTGGAGAATACCCCAGTCGTCCCTTTGCACAAAGGTGGAATGTCCACTGATCCAGGAAATTATACACCCATCAGCCTAACTAGCCTGATCTGCAAGGCCATGGAGTGGATTATCATGGACCTCATTAACAAGGACATTGGCAACCTCCAAACACTCAATCCCACACAGTTTTGTTTCATCAAGGGTAGGTCATGCCTTTTAAATTTGATCGACGTCTTTGAGACAGTCACTAAAGCCATGCACAAGGGGAAGATGGTGCACGCCACCTACCTTGACTTGGCCAAGCCTTCGATACTATTCTCCACTCAAGTATAATATATGAACTCTCTCAACTAGGCATCAATCTGTATGTTACCAGATGGGTAACAAACTGGCTCACTGACAGAACCCACCTAGTCAAAATAGGAAAAGGCACCTCAAGCAGTAGAACCGTAATGAGTAGTGTACCGCAGGAATAAGTCTTGGGGCCTCTGTTGTTTGAGATAAACTTTTCAGAGGTGCAGGCCAAAACCAGTGGGCTATGGCTGATCAGGTTTGCAGATGACTGTAAGCTGGGCACTGTCATAAATTCCCCTAGTGATGTGGACATCCCCCAAGAGGGTCTCACCCAAACAAATGACTGGTGCCAGAAACTTGGCCTCAAACTGAATGCTAAAAAATGCATCATCATCCCCTTTGGGAAAGTGACATCCCCACAAATTATCACATTAGTAACAAAGTCCTAAGCATGCAATCAGTTGTGAGGGACTTGGGCATCCAGATTGATAGCAAGCTGACTTTTGACCACCATATTGCCTCCGTTGTAATGCAAGCTTTCTACATGGCCCACCTCATTAGTAGTGGTATCTCATCCAGGGACAAGGTGGTCATAACATCCTTATATTCTTCCCTTATAAGACCCATTATTGAATACAATTCCTGTTTTGGCATGTACCTCACAAAGCACATGCAGCAGCTGGAGAGACCACAGATGTTCCTCACCAGGTGAATCCAGGGCCTCAAATATCTACCCTACACAGCTAGGCTAAAGGCCCTGTCCTTTTACTCAGTCTAATACAGACTCCTCAGAGGTGACCTATGTCTGTCATACAAAGCAATCTCAGATCCTGCTTTAATGGGAATGCATATCTACAAGTCAAGCTCCACTCGAGTAACCTGCAAGCACAACCCAACCTGGTATGTGACATCAATAGGACTTTTTGGTGGGACAGATTTGTGTCCCAGAGACTCCCCCTTCTATGCAATAGATTCCCTCTCCACATCAGGCAGAGTACATTATTAACCCTTTTCAAAAGCAACCTGGATAACTGGATAGGGAACAATAAATACACCCCTGAGATTCCAACTGTGTCCCTGCTGGACAGGAGCATTGGGTACTGACTTGTCAGATCATGGGCTAAATTCTTGGCTAAACTTGTAAGGGCCTCATGGCCAATAATTTATTAACTTCCTATGATCCTGTAAGTTAGGCATAAACCCCCACATCATCAGATGGATAGCAAACTGGCTCACTGACAGGACACATGTCTTCTGGATAGGTGAACATTTCCAATAAGAAACCTGTTACTAGTGGTGTCCCACAGGGCTCATTGTTAGGACCCCTCCTGTTTGGTATATACTTCTGTATAGTGAAGGCCAGTGCTGGGGCTTCTGGCTCATCAAGTTTACAAATGACTGTAAGCTGAGAGGAATCAGTGAATCCCCAAATGATGCTGACATCCTACTAACAGGCATAAAAATGACAAAGAACTTATTCCAAAACCATGGTCTGAGACTAGATGCTAAAAAATGTGTAGTCTTAGCCTTCAGCAAACCAGATATCCCTGAAAATTATAATATTGGTAGCAACCCCCTAAATGAAAACCCAGTGGTGAGGGACATAGAAACACAGATATCTAGCAATCTAAACTTTGACCACCAGGTAGCTGCAGTAATGAGGAAATCCTACTCTGTGGCTCAACTTATAAGTAAAAGCATGGCATCAGGTTCAAAGGAAGTTATAGTGCCATTGCGTTTTGCCCTCATCGCAGCCATAATTGGGTATAATGCTCCCTTCTGCATGTACATAACCAGGCACTTACACCAATTGTTGAGGGCCCAGTTTTACCACAAAAAAATACAAAGTATAAGACATATGTCTTATGCAGGCTAAAGAAAGACCATGTCCCTTTACCCTGTCTCATATTGTTTATTGAGAGATTAATTATTCCTGACCTACACAGCATTATCTGATCTGGCCCTGATGAAAATGCTATACATTTGCATAAAAAAATTATACAAGGGTTACAAGGTCCATGGAATTGAACCTTATTTGTGACTTTAACAGAACTTGCTGAAGAGACAGATTCATATCCCAAAGGCTACATCGTCTATCGAATAAACTTCTCATCTTTGTAAAACAAAACCTGTCCCTCAGTTTCTTCAAGAAGAATTTGGATAAATAGATGGGGAACCATGAATTCACTCCTGAGGTACTGCCCAGTCCCTTATGGATAAAGACAGTCTATAAAATGACTCAGGGCTCCAACACCAAAAGACCCACTACTCTGATTCTACCCATCCCATATCTGGGGAAATAAGATATAATATTGTCATATCCTGGGTATTATTGGCTAGGCTTGTAAAGGATTGCGTTCCATTAGCCTAGTAATAACCTATAAACCTACAAATCTATGAACCTATTTGTGCTTCACAGGTGAGATCTAGTAGTGCTACAGCAGTATAAATTTCTTCAGAGATATGAAAGAATTGTATTGAGCAAAAGCTCATTAGCCACTTGTCTGAATCAAACACTTCATGTAGTTACGAAGTATCCCCCTACCAACCCTACAACACTGTTGCACAGGCACGTACACAGGCACACACAGATGTGCACATGCCCGCGCACACACACACACACACACACACACACACACGCGCGCGCACGCGCGCACACACACGCACACATGCATGCACTCACACACACAAATTCACAGTACTTATCTGCTGTAGTGCTACAGCAGAAGGCTTATACTGTAAAAAGATGGTTTACATTCCCTTCTCCTAACTCCAGAACTAACCAAGAAAAATTTGCCTTTGAATTGCTCAACCACACTATTTTGATCACTGTGACAGCGCTGAGACAGAGCATATAGCTGATTTATATTAGCCATAATCCTAAACTGTAGCATTTGCATGTGGATCATTGTAGCACTACTAGCTAGAGCCTTCATACATCTGCAGCACTATAGCAGTCTTTGAATCTCTCTCTCTCTCTCTCTCTCTCTCTCTCACACACACGTGTTGATAAATACTATTTAAACTTGACTGTGCAGTATGTTCTGCTATGAGATTGTAAATACCCCCCATAATCTGACAGTCAAAATACAACTTTTATAGATCTGTTATAGTGTCAGGCTAATGCAAATAGTGTACATAGTTATTTAAGATGTTATGTATAAATACTTTTGAATTAATTCAAACGTATTTGAAAAATAAAAAAATAAAAACAATTGAAAAAAAAAATACAACTTTTATGAAGTACCTCATTTAAAAAAAACAGCACTCTGAAAACATCCTGGAGGACAGAGTGTAGAAACATACCTCAAAAACATACATTTTGATGTCATAAAACAAATATAAATTTGTGACAAACTCTAAATGATTTTGCAGCAATATTATTTCTATATTTAAAACTCTGTAACTTGGCAAATCGAATCACAGTGAATTTTCTTCCTACACCTAATTCAACATCATTGAAAATATAACACAATACTGCACTTTCACGGCTTCATACGTAGGTAAGTACTAGGTTTGTGGGCCTTTTTAAGCCTAGCCAGTTTCCCTTTTGGTGTTTGAATTAATCTATTCTATTTGATGTTAGATTGGCTTTACCAATTCCATGGTTAATAATTATATATTACCCCTAGTAAGAATAACTGAGATCATAACATAGATAATTTGAGGGGACCCATGCATGGTATAAAGGATTTTGGGGCCTTATTTATCCATTAATAGTACAGTGGCATTCCTGAGATAAATTTTCTACTATTCATTCACAGATCCAAGTTAAACATGAATATTGACAGGGATGAGCTTTGTTTTACATGGATTAGGAGTCTGTACCATAGTAGTGGTACCCTCTGTGAGATATACCTGTCCTCTAAACCATTATGTTGATGGTGCAGAAGAGGTTTAGATCCCAGGACTGAGTATTTCTAATGCCATTTGACTTCCTGATCTGCAGAAGGTACATCAGTTTTGAACTGGAAGAAGCCTTGTGTACCAAACACAAATCACCTCATATCAATCTGTAGTTCTGTAGGATACTGAGTATAGTGACATGACTTTGAGGTGGTCCATGTTGGACATTTTGAACTCATATGCTCTTAGTAAGGTATCTTTGTGAACTTTCCAGTTGTTGTGTTTGTCTGGACAGATGTATGCCAAAGATGTATTATACTCAATAGCTGTCCTATTAATGACTAAATAAAGGGACACAGTGGGACATCTAGATCATGACACAATCTTCACGTTACAGACTGCACAATATAGAAGGATGTTCTTACAACAATGGAAACATGCTGGTAAGTTAGGTCACTGTCCACATAAGTTCCCAAATCCTGAACCGCTGTGTCAACTCTCGGGGGTGCATTTTCAATAGGATAGTTCCCCCGGGTAGATGAATTCCCAAAGGTATGAAAATGCATTTTTTTGGCATTTGGTTTCCATCCATGATTCTGACACTAGTTATTTATTTGGGACAAGCCTTCCTGCAGGATGGCTAAGTAATTTGGGGATTAGATAACTGCTCATACTTTGCAGCCATGCATAAATGCTGTCATCCAGATCTGTTTGGTATTGACATTTACTTCAGAGATTAAGGTGACAAACAGGAGAGGTCCTAGCACCAAACCCTGGGGGATTCCTCAGCTGACTGGTCTCTTTGTGAAGTTATTTATTGTTGTTTCCTATCTGTGAGCAAGTTGGCAATCCAGCAGGTGATAAAAGGGTTTATTTCTAGTTTATTTATCTTTTCTACTATGTCCAAGTGGGGGGTTCTGTCAATTACATTGGCCAGCTTGGGGTATTCATTGTGTACTGTTTTACTTTCATCCATTGCTTTAGTGACATTTTCAAAAAGGTCCATTGGGATGAATAAGCATGGCCTGCCCTTGACAAATCCACACCAAGATAGGATCAGTGTTTGGTGGTTCCTATGGCCTGCCTTATTAGTCCCATGATATGTCTTTCCAAATGCAAATGAAACTAGTCAGACATGTAGTTTAGCAAATTGTCTGGCTCTGTGGAAGGTCCTCCATTTTGCAGGAAAATGACTGGAGATGTTCTTCATAGGTTCATAGGTTCATACTAGGCTATCTGCCCTAGGGCATTTACAAGCCACCCATTTTAAAATGAATTTTGCTATGCCCTTTTTCGAGGTTAGTATACTGTGCATCTGTCTAACAGTGACACAGAAGTGATACCTGGAGTAAATCTACGATCTCCCATCCACTTATCAAGATTCCTCTTGAAGAGAGTCAATGAGGGACTCGGCCTAACCTGGACTGGGATTTTATTCCAGAGTGAAGGGAGCCTCTGGGTTATGAATCTGCCCCTCCAGCATGTCCTATTTATTTCAATGCTGAGGATCAAGTCTCTCGAGCGCGTAGCTCAATGGGATTTGGATTTTCTGAGGTGCAGCATGTCCATTAATTGCGGGTTGGACATGGCTTTATACGTCAGGCACAGATCACCTCTGAGCAGGTGGTATGCCACTGAGTAGAGCTGGAGTTTCTTTAACCGGGCAGCATATGGCATCTGTTTGAGCCCTTTGATCCTCTTGATGAGGTACTTTTGGGGTCTTTCCAGTTGCTGCAGGTGTCTGGTAAGGTACATCCCAAAAGGGGCATTGTACTCAATTATGGGCCTGATGAGTGATGAGTAAAGAGGCAAGATGACCTCCCCTGATCTAGATGTGAATCCCTTCATGATTAGGTGGGCTATATAAAATTATTTTCTAACCACTTTGGCCACGTGGTTGTCGAACGAGAGATTGCTATCAACTTGGGTCCCCAGGTCCCTAATTACTTCTTCTGTACTTAATGAATTACCATCTATGTGGTAATTTGTGGGCACTTTGTTTTTGCCGAAGGGGATGACTATACACTTTTTGGTGTTTAGCTTGAGGCCATGGCTCTGGCACCAGTTGTCTGTTTCTATGAGGCCTTTTTGTAGGATGCTTGTGTCAGCTGGAGAGTCGATTATGGCGCCCAGTTTGCAGTCATTTGTGAACTTGGTCAGCCACAGTCCTTCCGTGTTGGCCTGTACCTCCGAGAAATATATACCGAATAAGAGAGGTCCCAGGGCTGAGACTTGTGGGATGCCACTTGTAACTGGTTTGGAGTCTGACATGGCTCCAGCAATTCTAACCATGTGGGTTCTGTCCTTGAGCCAGTTTGCAACCCATCTAGTGACATAGGGGTTTATGTTTAAGCTGGTGAGCTTATTTATAATGCCCGAGTGGGGTATTGTATCGAAGGCTTTTGCAAGACCCAGGTAGGCTGTGTGGACCTTCATTCATTTGGTACAAAATCTGTATACAGCCAGAGGTTGAACAGTGTTGTTGCGGAATGGCTGACTAAAATTGTGCATTGTGCTATTTAAGATGCATCCAGGGATATTGGCAGGACACATCTGTGAAGTGTTTTTAACCTTTGACAGCATTTTCAGGTCTTGGTCTTTTGTAATAGCTGGACATGAGTTGGTTTCAGACATGTCTTGTGGAATAAAGTCTGAGTTGAATTTATCCACCAGTAGGTTAGCTATATCTTCAGCCTCAGTGTATTC
>NC_056726.1:1908696389-1908711389 GCF_019279795.1 Protopterus annectens
TTTCGTCTTCACTGACATTTAGTGGTGCATAATCAGGCAGGCCATTAAGGTGATGTGCCTAGCTTGCAGAGCACTTGTGTCATTCTGTTATTGACTACTGGAATAATCATGTCTTACATTTTAAACAGCGAGTCTTCAATATGTAATTGCACTTGCTGATGCAATCAGTCTCAATTTTCCACACATCAAAACACCTGCTAGTCTTAAACTACTTGTAAATTGAGTCAAAAACATATTTTAATTGTAGCAAGATATCTTTACCGACTTGTAACAAAATGAATGCAATCATTTTATTGGCACCCAATAAAGTCTGTGAGTATATATGAACTGCATACTGAAAACAAACTACAAATCATAAAAGCCTATAGCCAAATAAAAAATTTCACACGATGCCATAACCAATGTAAATATAATTGCATAATGTCCATCTGTGATGAGAAAAACATGTCATTCAAAGTCATTGGTGGGTTCATAATTCTAATATTCCTCTATTGAAGTCACGCAGTGGTTTATTTAGAAATTATATTTCATGATCCAGAGACCTTTTGATTCATTTTAAATTAAAAAATATTTTCAAGTACATTTGATGATATACTTGGAAATATTTTCATTCATATATTAAATACACTAATATGTCATTCTCAGTTTCATTAATATGGCCTGTAGTACAAAGGCAGAGATGAAGAAAACAGAGCAATAATGTGTAACTGATCATTTATATTAATTAAAAAGAAGTGGGAGACCATACTGTGTCAGAATTTATCAGAAAATAATTTGGATAAATATTAAACGAAAAGTAATGTTATACTTTTCAGTGGATGATAACCTTCCTTGTCCCCTTTTCATGTGTATTGGTTTTTTTTTTACTATTAAGTTAAATATTACTTAGTATATTTTCACGCTTTATGTATGTGGTTATTTTAAGCAGATGAAAAGAAAGGGGAATAGTCCAAAAACACAATTTTGCAAATTTTGAAGATATTTACTTTGAAAGTTAATTTAGTACCAATATGGCTGGTCAGTAATCTGCTCCTTGTATATTTCAGTTGTGTTCTTTTATGAGAAAACTCTATTTAATGTGCCAAAAATAACCCTGTTACTTATTCTCATTGTAGAGCACTTTACATGGCTGTAACAAGTATCACGCTACCAAATATTGGTAAAGTCAACAATTAAAGTAATTTGGCACGTTGTTTTGTAGTATTTCTGTGGAGCTCCAGGAAGCTGTACTCTGCAGCTAAGAAGCATTTGAATGATATGGCAATGACACTTGAACATAAATGTGATTTTATAACCTGGAGTTAATTATGTCTTATATCCTAAAAGGCATAACCCATTGTTGTCAATTCTATCCCGTGCACTCAGGTAACACGAAAATGATGAAATTCAGAAAAAAATTTCAAGATGCTGTATTTGTCTGTTTT
The DNA here is from genome assembly GCF_019279795.1 of Protopterus annectens. Lineage (NCBI taxonomy): Eukaryota > Metazoa > Chordata > Ceratodontiformes > Protopteridae > Protopterus > Protopterus annectens. Next base: position 1,908,697,814 of record NC_056726.1, read on the forward strand.
ACTCTACTCATGCAATTAAGAAAAAGACGCAAACATTTAAACTTCATATTTTTAAACCACAATAAATAGGTTATTGCTGCATAGTTGTGCAGATCAGATTCAACCAAACTACAGTCAAATATTTAGAGCAAAGACATGTCAAACAATGAACTTGATTAATGCTTCATAGGTAGGTACTAGGTTATCAGCCCAAGGGCCTACGTAAGCCTAGCCAACAAGGTTCCCTGGCTTACGCCACCCAAGAAAGTTATTTTCCTGTGCCACTGTTGAGCAGAGAAACAGAAGTGATCCCTGGGATGTATTTCCTATTTACCATCAACTCATCAAGATTTTTCTTGACGAGTGCTAATGAAGAACTTTGCTTGACATAGATGGGCAGCCTGTTTCAGAGTATGGGAAGTCTCTTGGGCAGGAATCTATCACTCCAGCATGTTCTGTTTATTGTGGTGACAAGGTTTAGGTCCCTAGAGCATGTAGCTCAGAGGGATTGGGATTTCTTTAGGTGTAGCATGTCCAACAGCTCTGGGTTTGACATAGCTTTACATGTTACGCAGAGATCACCTCGGAGTAGGCGATATGCTACGGAGTAAAGTTGGAGTTTTTTGAGGCAGTCAGTGTAGGGCATTTGTTTGAGGCCAGAACTGTTGACTGGCTACCAGAGAACTCTGATCTAATAAGCTTCTCAATAAATGACAATGAAAAGAGCAAGGAAACAAGTAAATCTCAATTACTATGTGATAATCTTACACAACTGAGAAAGAAAAATAGGCAGCATTACATGTGTGGAAATAAATTAATCTAGCTGAGATCTAGTGCCCCCCCCCCTCTCTCTCTCTCTCTATATGTATATATATATATATATATATATATATACATATATATATATATATATATATATATATATATATATATGTATATATTTTCCCTCACTCTCTCACTCTCCATATATCTATCTATATATATATATATATATATATATATATATATATATATATATATATATATATATATATATATATGGTCTATGTTAGATGATTGACTTTTCATAAACTCAAAAAAATATCAAAGAGATCATATGATCGAGTTTCCAAAAACTTAAACATGAACATCAAATAAAATAAAAAAAATCTACCTTTTTAACATTTTTGCAGGGAGGCATACCTCCTCCAATGCCTATCACCCACTGCAAATTATATATACAAGTTCTGAGACCACACTACAGTGAAGAAAATGGTAAATTTCCTGATCCTCCCTGTTCCGCAATCTCCATTCAAAAGCTTAGAATATTCAAAACTCAATCATATGGTCTTGACCATATGAAGTTCAAGATATATATATATATATATATATATATATATATATATATATATATATATATATACATACATACACATATATATAGGATCACTACAGAATCCTGAAAGACCAAAATCCTGAGACCAAATTCTCGAAAGTTCAAAGTATTGAAAACTCAAAATACTAAAAACACACAGGATACCAACACTTGCTATATTCCAGCACAAGTACATACTGAAACAAATAAAACACAAGCCATATTATTCTTCTCCTAGTATAAGCAGGGGGGAAAGCACCCCTCCATCCCTCATGTTGGGGGCTGCACCCCCCACACCCCCTGCTACTTAAATATATTAACTCCGAGATTGCACTTAGTGTAGTGAACTGCAATCTTATAGTTGATATATTTAAGTAGCAAGGGTGTGGGGGTGCAGCCCCCCACATGTGGGATGCAGGGGGGCTTGCCCCCCTACATATAGTTAAAGGGTAATATATTGCTGTATGTACTTGTACTGGAATATAGTAAGTGTTGGTATCCTGTGTGTTTTCAGTATTTTGAACTTTCAAGATTTTGGTCTCAGGATTTTGTTCTTTAGGATTTTGGGCTTTCAGGATTCTGTAGTGCTCACACACACACACACACACACACACACACACACACACACACACACACACACACACACACACACACACACACACAAAACACATATATGGTCTTTTTAAAAATAATTCAATGACCCAAATTTCAATGCTCACAACAATGACAAACATTGAAACAGAAGACAACAACATGTTAATACTTACTACTAGTTTAAATACTTGGGATCAGTAGTTCAGAGTAATGGTGAGTGTGTAAGGGAGGTGAAGAAGAGAGTACAGGCAGGATGAAGTGGGTGAAGAAGAGTGCCAGGAGTGATTTGTGACAGATGTGTACCAGTAAGAGTGAAAGGGAAGGTCTACAAGAGGGTAGTGAGACCAGCTATGTTATATGGGTTGGAGACAGTGGCACTGACAAAAAGGCAGAAATTTGAGCTGGATGTGTCAGAGTTAAAGATGTTAAGATTTGCACTGGGTGTGACGAGGGTGGACAGGATTAGGAATAAGTATATTAGAGGGTCAGCCCAGGATGGAAGGTTTGGAGACAAAGCCAGAGAGGCAATATTACGTTGGTTTGGATATGTGCTGAGGAGGGATGCTGACTATATTGGGAAAAAGATGCTAAGCATGAAGCTACCAGGTAACAGGAAAAGAGGAAGGCCTACAATAAGGTTTATGGATGTGGTGAGAGAGGACATGCAGGTAGTTGGTGTGACAGAGCAAGATGCAGAGGACAGGAAGAAATGGAAACAGATGATCCACTGTGGCGACCCTTAATGGGAACAGCTGAAAGAAGATGATCTAAATATTTCATGAGTGTTGCTAATTATGCGTTTTAATGAAATAAAGATAAATGCTGAGGAAGACAGTACAGCATCCACATTATGCTCATAGAAGCATCATCAGTGTCATGTGACTTGAATTCCTTAGGCAGGGCATTATTTGATGCAGTATGTAGTAAGGAAAGAGTATCAAAAATAAGCTTAAAGAGACTTATAAAAGAGGTAAAAAAATCAATATGTGAGCAGAGATCCACTTTATGGAGATGTTGCAAATGTTTAATTTGTGCAAATTATATATGCCTACAGTGACAAAGAAGAAACTGAAACATTGTAAGGCACAGTACTACAGAAAACAACATTACAGATGTCATTTGAATTGAAAAATATACTTTTATTAAAGTCACATATGATGAAGTGTGAATAATTGTGGAGAATATCGAAACAATATAAAACAGTCAAAAGAAAAAAACACAAATTGTAGGAGCTCATGTATGTGCATGTGTGTATGTGTATGCATGTTGTTGTGTGAGTTATGTGTGTGTATTTGTGTATGTGTCTGTGTGTGCAATATTTTAACGGGGTTTTATTTGATTTTTGTTCTTTAATTATGCCTCTAGCATACTGCAGAGTTTAAATGAAAGCACAGAAAATAACGACAAAATCATTTGTACTAATCTAATGTAGTAAGTGAGCCTTAGGCTGAGTATAACAACATGCAGCATATATCTGTGATGCTATGAAAAGAACCATTAGACAGAAAAATGTGATAGAAAGTTTCTGCTCAATAAGCATAGTGTTAGTTCCAACCTGAAAGATGCTTGTGTTTTCCTTTCTAAAAGGATGAAATGTAGCAAAGGTAGAAATGTATGCTATTTCATTTTATTTTATTATGCGTCTGAGTGCGTGTCTATATTTATAGATAGACAGATACATGGCTAGATAGATAGATAGATAGATAGATAGATAGATAGATAGATAGACAGACAGACAGATAGATAGATAGATAGATAGACAGACAGACAGACAGACAGATAGATAGATAGATAGATAGATAGATAGATAGATAGATAGACAGACAGACAGGCAGACAGACAGATAGATAGATAGATAAACATTTAAGAATTGACAGCCTAAATACTGGCACAAAAATTCTAAAGTCCTAAATATAATATCGACAGTTAAAAATATCTAAACACTAAATATAGACAATACCTTACCACATTCAAAACCAATATGTTTAGAGCCACTCTGCACTATTTACACCCTGTGTTACTTATATATATATATATATATATATATATATATATATATATATATATATATATACACCAACTCTGAGGTCACGTAACAGTGGGTAAAGTGCATATACCCTTCCTTGATATAACTTCAATTTTGTCAATATTTCAAAACCATATGTTTGAGTTTCCAAAAACTCAAATGTATAAATAATTTGCTGGGTGTGTGGGGGTCTTGACCATATGATATAAATCCATATCTATATCTATCCCCAAGATTCAGCAAGCTCTGCACGGTGTGCAGGAAGAGTGCAAGAGCTGCTAGAGGAAATATGGCTGCCAATAGATCCAGGAACAAGCTCCCGGGATGAGCATGAGTGTTCCTGCACTATTCCTACACGGAGACAGCTACTGTATGCTAATTACCCCATTTCCAGGTGAAAACCATGCAAATGAGGTAAATTAGTGATCCAGGAAGAAGGCAGTCATCCATGCAGGATTAGTGCAACCTGCAGAAATGTATTTGGCTAGTAACCAAGTACATTTCTGCAAATTACAAAACAGAGCCATGACAGCTCCAAATAAAGGATGTGTATAATGTGGAAGGCATGCCAATGGCCAAATGTATGGCCATTGGCAATGGAAAATAGTTTCAAAATGAAAAATAACTTTTATTTTTTATTTTTTGGCCGATTTCGGCCATTTAAGCGTAGGGCAGCGGCACGCAAACGGGATCAGCCCGAAAATAAAAATAAAACCTTGAAAAAAGGTTTTAGGCAAAATCACAATTTTGCCATTATAGTCAATGGCAGGCAGAAGACAACAAGGCCACGTAATAGTGGCTGCTTAGGGGGAAGGCTCAGTGTTAGACTTGTAACTAGGCATTAGCAGTCAGTTCTATGCAAATGAGGGGAATGATACTGAATCACAGTTTTCCCCTCATTGCTAGCCAGCACCCAACCATGTAGGTGAAGGAAAACCAAGGTGTAAGCCTAAGAGTTAGCTGACATCATAGAGGGGTATGTCAACGGCATACTGTTAGCTTACTGGAGCTCTGTGGCTCGGGTTTGCCCTTAGCTTAATAGAGCTAAGGAAGTGGGTGTGTCTGAAACTGCCTGGCAGTGTTTACATTGCCTAAACTGGTGTGCGTGCCAAACACCGGGTTTAAAAAAATAAAAACTAGGAAATGCCAGCTCCGATCACATCTGAGCACTGTGTTTGCACTGCGCACCTCAGGGCTTAAATAGGAATGCAATGGGAAGGGAAAACAGCAGTAGGAACCTAATTAAAGAGAACTAGCATAGCTGGCAGGTGAAATATATCAGAATCAACCAATTACACAGGCAGAAGCCCAGCCCAGCACACTATTATAAACTATGCAAACATTTTTCCCTCTGTTTTTCCCCACAAACTCTACACGACTGGTGTACACAAATGGGTAAATTTTACCTAACAAAAGCAACAAAATGATAGAGGCTGCTTTTGCTCTCATAAATCAATATGCAGAAGAGGCTGAGGATGGTGAGGATGAGAATGCTGATGACCAACCCACAGTGAGGAGAAGGAGAAGAGTGTACAGATCCAGGGTAACCTTCTAGGGGCTACATGACCTGGTGATAGTGGAGTGCTATAGGGTGGACAGGGACCTCCTACAGCAAATTGTTGAGCTGTGCCAGCCATGCCTCACACACAGAACCAACAGAGGGGAATCCATCCTACTGGATACCAGGGTATGTGTAGGCTTAAGAATACTAGCCACAGGTACCTTCCAAAGGCCAACTGGGGATATCATGGGGATCTCACAGGCATCAGCATACAATGTACTCCACCAGTTCCTTGATGCCATGTCAGCACATGCCGGTGAGCACACATATTTCCACAACACCCATGAAGTGTTGACCAGCAATATGGAGCTCTTCCACCAAATAGTTGAATACCCTGAAGTAGTAGGTGCTATAGACGGCATGACACCTACACATCAAAGTACCACCCGGCAAGCGGGGTAGAGACTACATAAACTGCAAGGGCTTCCCCTCCATCAACTGCCATGTCATGTGCAATGCCCAGGGCATTATAATGAATGTGTGTGCTGGCAGCCCTGGAAGCTATCATGACTCCCACATTTGGCATATGATGCAGCTGCACCAGAGATTTGCCAGTGGGGACATCCCATATGGCCACCTAGTGGGGGATGCTGGTTATGCACTGGAGCCGTGGCTAATGACACCCATTAGAAATGCACACACACCCGAACAAGAACACCATAATGAGACACAGACACAAACCAGAATCATAATAGAGCGTGTGTTTGGGATGCTCAAGTCACGGTTCCGATGCCTGGCTATATCCGGTGGAGCCTTGCAGTACTCTCCAGCTACATGTACCCAAATTGTCATTTTATGTGCCATGCTACACAATATGATCCTGCGGAAACAGCTGCAGCAGGAACAGCAGGGGGTAGGACCACACAACCAACCACCATTGCCAAGGCCAGCACAGGCACAGACTGACTCAGAGGAGGAGCGACCTGAGCCTGCCCCTGTAGGCAGAAGGATGCATGCCCAGTATGCCCAGGCCTTAGAAAAGAGGCAATGCATAGCACATACACTGACACAATAGGAACCAAGGGAATGACACCTCTCTCTGACTTGCACATCCAGTAACAGGGATGCCAAACATGACGCTACCTGTGCTTAACAATGTATAGGGAGTGTACTATGTGCATCTGACATATTCAGCCCTCCAGCACCATCCTCAATATTGGCACAGCCACAAGGTACGTCACTCGATCAATTGCTGAATGGAGTAGTATGTTCTGCCACTTGTATCTATAGTATGGATGTGAGCATGCAACGGAATTGGGTGGCTGAATGGGATGGCAGCAGATAGTAGGCACCTATATGGGCAGCATGAAATCCATAACAAATACTGGTGTCAACATACTACGCAGAAGTAGACAAGGTGACAAATTTCACTGCACATGTGGTGGGCCAAATGTGTGTCCATAGGACACACATATGCATGTCAGTGAGGCTCACATACACAACAACAGTGTCAGCCAGCAGGACAGGTGTGGAAGACAACAAAGAAAGGCTGTGCTAAGGCCTCCAATTGATGGCAATGGAGAACAGCCCCCCTTCAGACCTATACAGACAGACTACAACAGGTCAGGCATTTGGATGTTAGTTCTGAAGGGTAAGATGTCTGAAACTGAAATGTAAGTCAATAAAGCATACAATCTGTACTACACTAATGTGCCTGTAGTCTGCATGATAGGTCAGAATACAGAATGAAATGGAAGCCAACAGAGTAACTGAAATACAAGTACAGTCATAGAAAATGTTAAAAGTTGTCAGGTGCCCCCCCCCCCACACACACACACACACACAATCCTATGCAGAAATGTAGTAGCATATACATGTGGGAATAATAACAGTGGAGCAGAGATTACCTGACCTGGCCAAATTAGCAGGATAGATTGTTGCATGTGTACAATATGCAGTGCTCTGTGCATTAGGTTGTTGTGTGTTGTATATTGTGTGAAAATGGTCAGCATATAGGCATAGAGGGTTGTGTCCTGGTGGTCTATGGACAGTACTGTGGATGACAGGGCCAAGTTCTAACAACTGCAGTGCCAAACACAATGCATCCCAGCAAGACCCACTCCAGCAGTAATCCATACTAATTGTTCGGATGTAATATCTGTCACCATCTGAAAGATGGACATGTCATGAATGTGGGCCTAGACATACACACACACAGTACACAGGTAGAAGTACGCTAGACAGAGAGTGTATAAAATGTTACTGTCAAATGGGCACACCTTTGGAATTGTACATACAGGTTAGCAGCACATTAGTTGTCTGTGCAGTATGGAATACTAATGTAGTCTGGCTAAACACTGGCAGACCACAAAAGACACAGTTATGAAGTACTGAGAAACCGCTGATATCCCCGCACAAGCCAGCATAAGGGGAATTCCCATGTATATCTGTGAGTCAGCAGCAAGAAGCTTCCATAGGACACATGCACTCAGCTCACCCCACCATCAGCCACAGGTTCATCACAGGTCATATCCCTGCTGTTAGGAATGAGTACAATATGACCCCCACTTCTGTATGGGAATACCCACAGAATGCAGCATGCTGAAGAGGTGTGCCATGCAGGTGTGTTCCTAGCTGTAAGCAGCACCCTGCCAGCATCAACACTAATGGATTAATAAGGACATAAACTATTGCCATTAACATCTTGCACACCTAGCCTGTCACCCCAGGGGAATCCAGTGGCTTGCAGCCTGGGACTGTAGGAGTAACAGAATACACTGTCCTGCAACAGATGGCCTGCATCACTACCAAATGCTATACAGTCCTCTGTCAAAGGTCTGTGTCTCACCCATACTGCCAATGTATGTTATCTCATGGAGTCCCAAATAACAACATAACACAGTTCACAGAACACAAATGCAAGGCCATGTCGCCAAATCTCAGTAGCATGTCCACCGTGTCCTAATGCATGAACTGTGGGCCATTCCCTAAATACTGCTGGGATGACGTGATAACTATAGGGATACTTATCGGATATCGCTTGCATAATGTTTGGAAGAGGATAGAATAATGGGGGGGGGGTAGAAGCATGGACACCATGGAGTGTGTGAAGTCTGAAACTCTGATGTGTGCCCATACTATCTATGCCTGCAAACCCAAGAATGGGTGGCTACAAACCTGCTCGTAATCCACAATGTGAATGGGAAATAACCTGATATATGAGCCCTGCCTCTGGGTAACCTGTGTGAATCTGTACAGCTGAGAGGTATGGCCACAGCAGGATATGACCATTCTGTCACGTTGATAGATGTACAAGCATGTGATCCTCAGCCACCACAGTACCAAGGTACTGAATTATTTGCACAGACCCATCAGCAAGTGTCTGCAGCTCCCCCTCCTGAATGGCATGATTGTGCAAGAATATGTAGGCTGCAGACCACAATACTGGACACAGCTTCCTTCATCTTATATTCCCTAGGAAATGACTGCAAGCAAATAAGTATATCTGTCAGTAGTTGATGACATAATACATCACAGTGTAAAACAGTGCATATGCCTGAATATCTCTGCTAACATGAAAACCATGTAGCAGACGCAGCACAGACACAATTAGTTACAGTATCCCACTATCCTTTTCCCATTGTGACTCCATACTGTCAACCTATCTACAGATATCCTGCAGAAACAGGTTGCTAGCTGTAGGTATAGAACACAAATTCCTGCACTGGAGTACAACCTACCTGGAATTGATTCACACATTCAGTAGAGAAGGACATACTGGGCATGCTCCTACACTTAGAGAAACAAAGCCCATGGGTAACAACAAAATATAAAAGGATCATACTGGGCATGTTCCCACTCTTAACAGAAATTAATCCCATGTCTGGCAACAACAGTGGATTATACATATCTGTCCGTCGCAGATGTCTGTGCACACACACCACACTGCACACTACTCATGCTTTGCATACACATTGGATAGGAATACACACATATATCCAAGGGCAACACAATATAACAGGTCAAGCATACAAAAACAGAGATGTGGTGAAGAGAGAGACAGACTTTGACAAAGCTTCCTATCATGATCCTGTCCCACCCACCACACATCCAATTGGCTAATAGCAAATGATGTGCCAATGTCTACCACTGTAGACATTTGCTTCTGGTAGCCCTCAGCACTATAGTGTCTGTGGTGCTTGTGATAACTGTGTAACATGACAGTACAAGTCATTATTCATCTAGCAGCCGTATACACAGTCCTGTTGTGTGTGACTGAGTGTTATGTGGTTTTCCAGAGGAATGGATTATGGCCCATTCACACACACACTACACTTCTCATTGCCCTAGTTTAGCTAGCTTGCTGAAGTCAGTCACCGTGGAATGCCCCTTTGGACAAGGATCATCCCTATAAGCTCTGTGGGTGTGCAATAACTGTGTAATGCTATAGTGTGATGTACTAGTTAGGTAGGAGTTGTAATCCCAGACATGGCAACTGTGAAACTCTGTGTGGGTTTGTGTGTAGGGAGCAATGACTTTGAAGTCATTCATAGAAACTACACTTCACATTGCCCTACTTTAGCAAGGGGGCTGATGTAATTCATCTTTAAATACACCTTTTGATAAGGGTTAGTCCTGTAAGCTCCTTGGTGCATGCATTAACTGCATAATGCTATAATGTGATGTACTAGTTAGGTAGAGTTCTAATCTCAGACATGACAACCGTGAAACTTTGTGTGTGTAGGGAGCAATGATTTTGAGGCCATTCATAGACACTACACCTCCCATTGCCCTACTTTAGCAAGGCTGCTGATGTCATTCACCTTGAAATACATCTTTGGATAATGGTTACCCTATAAGCTCCATGGCACATGCGATAACTGCGTAATGCTATAGTGTGATGCAGTACTTAGGTAAGAGTTTTAATCCCAGGCATGGCAACTGTGAAACTTTGTGTGTGTTTGTGTGTGTAAGGAACAATGATTTTGAGGCCATTCATAGACACTACACCTCCCATTGCCCTACTTTAGCAAGGCTGCTAATGTCATTCTCCTTAAAATATCCCTTCAGAGAAAAGTGTGACCTATAATCTGTGTGACGCATGTGATAACTGCATAAAGCTGTAGTGTAACTTACTAGTCAAGTAATAATTCTAATCATAGACATGGCAACTGTGAAACTGTGTGTTTGTGTGTAGCAGATAATGCATTTTAGATTATTTACAGTAACAACACCTCCCATTTCCCCACTTTACCAAGCCTGCTGATGTCTTCCACCTTGAAATACACCTTTGGACAAGAGCTAGCCCTGTAACCTGTTTGGCACATGCGATAACTGTGTAATGCTCTAGTGTAATATGCCAGTCAGGTATGAGTTCTAATCTTAGACATGACAACTGTTTGTGTGTAGAGATTAATCATTTTTAGGCTATTCACAATCACAACACCTCCCATAGCCCTACATTACCAAGCCTGCTGATGTCATCCACCTTGAAATACATCTTTGGACAAGGGCTAGCCTTATAATTTGCATGGTGCATGTGATAACTGCATAATGCTATAATATAATGTACTAGTCAGGTAGGAGTTCTAATCTCAGACATGGCAACTGTGTTTGTGCGTAAAGATTAATGATGTTTAGGCTATTCACAGTCACAACACCTCCCATAGCCCCACTTTACCAAGCATGCTGATATCATCCACCTTGAAATATACCTTTGGACAAAATCTAGACCTATAATCTGTGTGGTGCATGTGATAACTGCATAATGCTATAATGTAATATACTAGGCAGGTAGGAGTTCTAATCTCAGACATGGAAACTTATGTGTAGAGATTAATGATTTTTAGGCTATTCCCACCCACAACACATCACACAGTCCCACTTTTTCAAGCCTGTTGATGTCATCCACCTTGAAATATATCTTTGGACAAAATCTAGACCTTTAATCTGTGTGGCACATGCGATAACTGCGTAATGCTGTAGTGTAACTTACTAGTCAGGTAGGAGTTCCACTCTCAGACATGGAAGCTAGGAAAACGTGTGTGTGTGTTTGTGTGCAGAGATTAATGTTTTTTAGGCTATTCACAGTCACAAAACCTCCCATAACCTCACTTTACCAATCCTGCTGATGTTATCCACCTTGAAATATACCCTTGGAGAAAGGCTAGTTCTATAATCTTTGTGGCACATGTGATATCTGCATAATGCTGTAGTATAATGTACTAGTCTGGTAGGAGTTCTAATCTCAGACATGGCAACTGTGTTTGTGTGTAGCAATTAATTATTTTTAGGCTATTTGCAGTCACAACACTTCCCATGACCCCATTTTACTAAGCCTGCTGATGTCATCCACCTTGAAATACATCGCTGGACAAAAGCAAACCCTATAATCTGCATGGCACATGCAATTGCATAATGCTGTGGTGTAACCTACTAGTCAGGTAGGAGTTCTAATCCCTGACATGGCAAATGTGAGAGTGCGTAGAGTTTAATGATTTTAAGGCCAGTCACAATCACAACATCTCCCATTGCCCTACTTTACCAAGCCTGCTGATGTCATTCTCCTTCAAATCCACATTTTGACAAAGTCAAGCCCTTTAAGGCCCATGGTGCATGCTGTAAGTGCAGAACAATGTAGTAGCAGTTGATACATAGCTATGGATTTGAATCTGATTTGTGTCATGTGTTTATGTGGGTACATATGCATGTGTGTACCTCAATGACTTTGGCCCCATTTACAGCCAGTACACATCTCAGAGCCTGATTTTAGCAGTCCTGCAGATAGCATCCACCTTACAAGTACCTGTTGTGAAGCCAAAACTATGTCAGGGCAGTGGTGCATGTGGTAAATGGGTAACATCATGACGTGCAAAGGTTGTTAGATAGTGGTTTGAACCCCACCATTGGCAAATGGAAATGTGTGATTATGGTGAAATATTTTTTGTAAACTCTCACAGACTACGTCACCCAATGCTAGTATTTACAAGGGCTGCTGATATTTTTCACCATAGAAGTACCTTGGGACAACATTCACCTAATAACTTCACGGCATGAGCGATAAATGTGGTTTACTGTAGTAGCGATACATAGCTAGGTAGGGGGCTGAATCTCAGTTCTGGCAAGTGTGGGTCTGTCACCAGTATCCTTTGTGGAGATTGCTGTGCTTGTGTAATGACAGGAGGTATTGTGGGGTGGGTTTTGCTGAATTATTATATTGAGGACCTACTATGTTTCACAATGTCCACCTTACAAGGACAGCAGATGTCAAACAGCAGATAAGCTGGTGTACACAATCCATAGCCCCACATGTGACATAATGGATTGGTGAACAATATAGGTAACCCTTGTAGTACTCAGAGAACACTCTCCACCCATGTGCCCTGCACAAATACACTTGGCTCTTGCTGTATTACACCCTTCCTTTCTTACTTTGTCTCTGTCCCACTGTCTCTCTCTCTCTCTCTCCCCCTCTCTGGTGGATGTGGAAAAGACCAAGTGTTTTGCATAGTCAGCAGCTTGACTATTGTAAGGAATGCTCATGATCAGCTGATTGTATATGCACGAATAGTGGTCCCCCACTCACTAATTGCATGTGGAACAGCTGTGGTATCATTCCATAGCCAACTGCTTGGAAACACACTCCTATAACTAAGCAAGTCATGTGGGTGTGGGATCTTTTCCTTCACTGTGAGCAGTACCGCATGTGGGTGTTTGACAAACAGCATCACAGAAGGTATTTGGAAATAGCTTTACAACATACACTGTGGAGACAGGCCAACAAACAAGAGGGGGAGTTCCAGGCATGGGGACAGAATGTAAGTAATGCTGTTCTACATTTTAAATAATGCTGGTTTAACAGGATTTGTGTGGATATGGCCATTCTACATGATTGGAAGTCTGGCATGAGAGCATTATGTGAGTGAGGAAAGTCTCACCTGTAGGACTATCTGTAGACTGTCCAGAATTTGGAGTCTTACTTGTGTTTTGTTACTCACACATTTCCTATCTGTAGATATGCAGTAGCATACTCTGATGATTGCAGTCAATACATGCTGACATCCATGTGAGTTACTGACTTCATATCCCTCAGAAGACATTTGACCCAACAAATCCTGGTACA